>NC_142929.1:51720391-51762891 GCF_046866305.1 Octopus bimaculoides | reverse complement strand
GCAGCCAGATCACTTCCACATTACCCAGCCAACCATCTTAAAAGGAAACTCTTATTCGACACACTTTATGTAAAAAATATAGAGATAATATAGTCATGGCTAGAAGGCCTTTGGTCATAGGTCTCCTTATTCAGAGTTGACCTTTTATGTAATGTTGTAATAGTAACACTATTAAGGTGCATATTTGGGTTTGTGTATGCCCAAGATTTTGATATATATGTTATCCCTTTGTCATCTCTTTTCTTTCTTTCAACTGGAGAGCATCTCTTAAAAAAAAAAAGAAGGGAAAACAATTAGTATATATAAGAACTAGCTATTAACTTGTAAATGGATATCTATTATAGTACCAGTGATCAGATCATAATAGATGTATGATGAAATATTTTTATTCAATTAATTGTTAAAATATAAAGAAACAATTAAATAGATTGTATTATAAATATTTCAAAAGATTCCACCAAGTTGCAATAATAATAATAAAATAATGCACCACATCCTCTCTCCCCTCCTGTCCTGTATGCATCATTTTTTGCATTATGTGTCCATAACAACATAGTTGTCAACTAAGGACCTTTAGTGCTTAGTTGCTTTCTGAAATAACAAGCTGGGGCTTTTGTGTGTAAATTAATATTGTACCTCCACTAAGTCAACTTTACCCTTTGGTATTCAAATTATTCTGTCAGATGTAATGCTGATTTTATTCACATTATTTTGAATTCATCATGCATTATCTCATTGCTTCAAAATTTCAATGATGAGATTGTTTATTTTTAGAGCAACATTGTAGGGTAGGTTTGAGAAGCTTTATCTGAGTTGTTTGAACATAAAATAAATTCATTTATTACACATACGTGAGATACTCTGATGAGTGAAAAACATTGTTTTAGGCTGAAACAGCCATATTTACTTTCCATCCAGTTTAAACTCTAAACTACCAGTTGTTCTGATTATACAATCTAAAGAACAGAACTTATTCACTACTTCCATTGAACCTGCACCATATTGATTTCAGGTGATGAATGTTCCTGATGTTAGCTACTGTAATTCATCTGGTACCTATTCAATTTATTAATTATTGGCTGTTTGCATTAACTGTTGGTTTCTTGCCAAACTCTTTTCTTCAAAATGCTCAAGAACAATGCTTTTTGACTTTTGTCAAAATTTCAAAATTCTGTAATTTTTTGACAGAAGACCTTGGCCAATGAATGAAATTCAGATTTTGTGTGCAGACATTGGAAGTTGGTGTAAGAATGACTGAAGTCATTAAGATTATGTACAAGTTGACATCCACCAGACATTCATGTTCGAGAATCTTTTAAAGAACTGATAAATGAAGGTCGAAATGTGGTAGATTTCATTTAAGTCAAAAGGCTTCAAGTTTAACAGGCCAAGACTAAATAGTAAGAGCAACAGAACACCAGCAGCAAGGAGGTGATTTTGAGCTACTGCAGAAGAGAGCAGCAACATGTTCAGTACTGTATATGTAGTGCACATAATTTATCCACTAAAAGTGTTGTAATGTCTCTGAAGGATTGATATGGACAGTCCTCTGGAATATATAAATAGCCATATTGTGAAGGCTGTGGACACTGCAGAGGAGTTGATAGAAATTATGAATAAAGCATGAGGTGGAATAATGAATGCTTAGGGGTAGGGAAATAAATGTTTTGAGAACTACTACCTCTTTGAAACAAAAAAAAAAAAAAAAAATCTCCTCTCTTCATAAAATGGTAGACACACACATGTTAAGATATGTGTAAAAAGTGTATTCCTATCCCTTGGTAGAAGATCTGCAGTGACTGGAGAGGATGGGGGATGAACACTAACAATGAACAGTTAAACACTAAAATAATTTGAGAAAGCACGAAGGCTTTCAGAAATGTAAGGAGAGATGTCTGTAAGCTATATTGCCAGATTGAAAAATTTGACAATAATGATTTTGAAAATTCTATGAACATTTTTTTGTCATAATTTTCATTGATGCTTGCTTATATGAATATAAAAAAAGCTTTTTTTTTTGTATTCTGCCATTTTTCTTAGCTGATTATATAGAGTGCATCTATATCAGTTAGTGTCACAGTGTTGGCAGCTATTCTATCTTACGAATTTCATTTTGATAGTTGTCTTCTGTGTTTTTTCTGGATGCTGGTCTTTTAAAGTGATGTTGTGTCTTTCAGTAACATCATCTCCACCTCCTCCTTTTCCTCTTCCTTCTCCACTTACTCCTTCAACTGCGTGTCCTGTGGTTGCCCTGACTACTACTACAAAGAGCATCCTACAGCCGATCTCAAGTGTTACTGAGATCATTGGAATGCCAGCTATCGGTAGGTCAAACTTAATAAATTTGACTACTGCTATCTCTCCTTTTTTTTCTTTCCATATATAATTGCACACACATTTAAAAAAAATATATTTTCCTTAAATTGTTGCTCTTTTAAATATATCCAATATCTCTCCTATTTATTCTCATATATATATATATATATATATATATGCTTTTTATTGCATGAAATAGTAGCTTATTTTACAACTTTCTTCCCTAACACCTTTAAATCAAATAATATAGGAGAATTAAAAAAAAAGAAAAAATGGCATACTATACATATGGCACTGTTTCTGCTCCTTTTCTCCCTCTTTCTGTCATTCTCCTTTCCATATTAACACTAGCTCAATGGTAAATATATTTTATATTTAACATTTTTTTTTGCTCTAGCAACAATATTTGCATTAAAAAGGGGTGTCGGGGTTGGGGTAGATTAACAACATTTAAAAAAAAAATGTTTCAAATTTGAACCAGTTAGCATCCAGTGTGGACATGCTGTTAAACTGTATCACCTTTATAGCACACCAAACCTTAAAAGTGATTGCTTTCATCGTCTGTACTTATTTATCTTCATTGTTTTTACTAATACACCAGTTACCACTCCTGCATAGATAGTGTTTTTGTCTGATTGCATGGTTTCTTGCTCAATAAAATAAAATTTAAAATTATATTTTGCTTGTTTCTTTGTATTGGTATTGTTACCTGCTTGTCTCTTTTGTATTGCTGTTGTTATTTCAAACTTTAGCAATACGTAGTGTTGGACCTGTGGCCAAATTCAGACTAGTTAGAGATATTTTTACCTCTAGATTTCTAAATCTCAGGTAATTTCTATAGAATATTTGAAGATTTATTTTCTCTTGTTATTGTAACTTTAAATATTTTGAATGTTGCAAAGAAAACTGGGAACAGTTTTTTGATAATGATGAAAGATCTAAGGTCAGGTCTGTTTTGATTTTCCTCCTACATTTTCTGTGTAATGATTTGTCTGGGCTGATTTGACAAGAATAATCTGTTTCATAGAAACTCAGCATTATTGTAAATGGTGTTCTGGATATCAATATAAAAACATATGCTTCTTAATGGGACTGTTTGGATGCAATTGAATATTCTTATTTCACTACATGACATTTAAACTTAGCAATTATTTTTCTCAATTTGCTAACTTTATGTTCACCATTTACATATATATCATCACAAGTTTCACATCTGATTTTCCATATTCATATAAACTAATTTGTAGCTTTGTCACACAATTATATAATCATTTTTAAGTAAAAAAAAAAAAGAACTAATGTTTTGCTTATATGTTGCAAATATGAGTTGACCTGCTTATATGTTGCTAATTGAGTAGACCTGTCCAAAAAATGCTCTAAAGTCATAACCATTGATTTGTTCATTTCTTAATGCTAATGGGATTTTTTTTTGTGTGGTAGTGGAGGAGGGGCATTGTGTGTGCATCTAATGAAATATATTTTTGAAAGCTGTAATATGTGATTCAAGGGTTATTTTTGCTGCTATTTCTGGTATGTTATGTGACCACATAGAAACCACCCTCTGTGGCATGTGCTTATATATGTTGATGGTGTGAATGAAAGTAATTTTAACCTTTTAGCATTTAAACCAGTCATATCTGCCCCAGATATTATACCTGTTTTATGTTTAAACTGGCTATATTCAGCCTCTCACACCTACCCTACAATGTCATACTAAAAATAAACAAGCACATTGTCGAAATCTCAACTCAAAAAGATAATGCATGAGTAATTCAAAAGAGTATGAATAAATAAGCATTACATTTGACAATCGTAATGCTAAAGGGTTAAAACGTTAAGAAAAATCAGTGACTTAAAATGTTAGTGATATTAATTAGCTGGACAGATAAATGCTGAATCATAATGAAAATTAATTACAGACTCTTTCTCTTCCCCTATTACTTATTTAGATGAATTTTAATGATTCAAATGGTTGGAGCGTATTCATAATTGTTATTATCATTATTGATTAATCAGAATAAGAAATTTTCACTTGACTAGATGCAAGCAGTGTATGAATATTCCCGATTGGGATAAAATGAGGGCCATACTAAACAAACATGAAAAATATGAACTAGTTGTTTGAAAATTGTTGAAAGGTTTTTTAAGTTTGAAAATTTAATGGAAATATTTTTGTGCCAAGACTATTTAACCACTTAATAAAGAAAACGCTAAAAAAATTAGAAAATAATTTCAATTTATATGAAAAATTTAATGGAAATATTATTGCATGAAACATTCCTAGAAACATTTGTGAAAATGGATCCATCTACTTTGGTATCTTTTATCTTACTTGTTTCAGTCATTGGACTGCAGCTATATTGGGTCACTGCTTTGGAAGGTTTAGTCAATCAAATCCAACTCTAATACCTATTCTATTGGTTTCTTTTTCCAAACTGTTAAGTTATAGAGGCATAAACAAACTGGCGATGGTGGAAAACACAAAGACACACTCATATATATGCATCTCTTTCTCTTTCCCTCCCTCTCTCTATATATAACTCTTCTCCCTCTCTCTCTCTCTCTCTCTCTCTATATATATATATATATATATATATGTGTGTGTGTGTGTGTGTGTGTGTGTATACACATGTACACACTACAGGCCAGGGCTAGTTGGCCAGGACTATTACAGTAGAAGGCACTTGCTTGAGGTACCACACTGAGACTGCACTCCAAACCTCAGGGTTTGGAAGCAAGTTTCTCGATCAAACCTTGATGTCAGTTTTGTGTGCTATTTAATTTTCGAAAGATCCCATTTTAAGTGTTTGTATCACATACTAACAAATGATATGGAACTGAGTTTTCTAAGTGTGTGAATTATTTAAAGTGCCTGTTAGGATTATAGTGATAAAAACAAAATTGCAGAAATTCTCATAAGGATTATTATATCACCATCATCCTTTAATGTCCATTTTCAATGCTGGCATGGGTTGGATGGTTTGACTAGAGCTGGCTAACTGGAGAGCTACACCAGGTTTCAGTCTGATTTGGTTTAGTTTCTATGCCTGGACGCCCTTCCTAAATGCCAATCCTTTTACAGTTTGTGCTGGATGCTTATAACATGGCACTGGCACAGGGATCTTACAGGCCAAACCTCTTCATTGGGAGGAACAACATTAACACTTCCGCAGTGGAGGATGAATTTTCTTGAGTACTACAAGGTCAGATAACTCGGTCCTTTGTCATCTCCCCCATAAGCTTTAGTGTCCTGAGGTCATCATTCAATACTTCATCCTATGTCTTCCTGGGTCTCCCTCTTCCACGAGTTCCATCCACTTTGAGTGATTGGCACTTCTTCATGGCGCTGTTGATATCCATCCGTATCACATGACCAAACCGGCACAGTCTTCTCTCTTGCACACTGCATCTAAACTCCCATTATACTAGCTTTTGATTATAATTGAGGTTTATATTAAAATATGGAACAAGTAGGAATTTGTTTACTTGCTTTGCTAATAAAGGACCAGTTGGCTTATGGTTTTTATTTTATCTTTTACCTGTTTAACTTAAATATTTGTTGAATTGTATCATTGTAGTGGAATTTCAAATATCTGATGCCTGGTTCAGTGATTAGAACATCAGGCTTATAATTATGAGGTGGTGAGTTTGATTCCTGGACTGGGTTGTTGTGTTGTGTTCTTGAGCAAGACACTTCATTTCACATTTCTCCAATACACTCAACTGTAGAAATGAGTTGTGACATCACTAGTGCCAAGCTGGTATGCATTTACCTAAGTAAAGTTGTAACACATGGATGCATGTATATGTAGGCACAATGCAACAGAAAGAAATTCTTGGTTAAAATAGATGAATTTAGTTCTGAATATGATAACTGGGATGTTATTAAAGTACTTTAGAGGGATAAATTTTTGGTTATAATTATATTATAAAAAATAGCAGATATTATTTCTTCCTGTAAGTAATTGTGACCAAGTGTATGTTTACTGATACTATTTAGTTTTTTTTTTATTATATTTTGAAACCGCAGTTTTACAAAACAAAAAACTATCTTTTACAATTGATGTTGTTTTCAGTGTACCATTAATTTTTTTACATTAGTGTATCTTTAAATTTGCATGAATAATAGAATTTTAAGTAACTTACCTACTTTAAAATACTTCTCTAATTGAATATCCAGCTATAATATGCATGTTGATATCCATTTAATTACAAGCTATTCTATTTATTAACTTAAAAGAGTGTGTGTGGGTAGGTTTTTTTTTCTTTTAACCACTATTCTGCTTAAACCAATAAATTAGCATTTTTTAAAAAACTCTTTTGTTATTTAAACAGAAAATCTAAAATTGTTGGGTAAAAGAATCCATCTTTCATGATTATTGTGTCTGTCAGCTGACTAATTACATTTTTTAATAACTTGTAATTACACACTATACTGTCTTAGTCCTTTAATTAACATGATTTTCTATTAGATGTCTCTGTTATGTCAGTTTCTTTAAAGAGATGGATCCTTTCAGTTTTCAATGTAAATTAAAAGTATTGTTCATTGTAGCTGGTACATCGTGTGACTTCCTTCATGCAAATATATATAAACCATCTCTTGGTTTATTGCTATCTCTTTATTGTCTTGTCATTTATCACAACATTGAAAGTGTGACATGTTCCCATTTAATTGAATATTTTGTTTAATTTGTATACGTTATTCCTAGTCTTACATTACTGCATTTTTAAGCATTCCTTCTTTAACAAACAACATCTCAACTTTCACATTCTCTATTGATATTAAAGGTTGTGAATTTGTTTTTTATTTTCCTTGTGGTGGATAATTAAAATTGAATGATAGTAACCATGATGTGCTTCTTAAGATAATTAGATTCATGTTACAATATCACTCACATAAAATAATAGACAGATGCCGCTCTTTTAATTTCAAAGAATTAATAAAAATGTTGTGCTTGAATATTCATCGAGAAATGAACTTCTGTTGTAGTTTTCTGGTTCTGATTTTATTTATAAATGCTAATGCTCATCATGTAATCTATGCATGATAAATAAATTAAAAAGTATAACAAGAAGTGTGTCTTTTGCGAGAAGATAAAGTGAACTTGCTAATAATCTGTTGTTTAGACTGTTGAATGATGAAAGGTGCCCCAGCCTGGCTGAGGTCCAAAGATTGAAATCAATAAAATAGTAAAGGAATATGTGTCTAGGTTGGAAAAATTGAAAGCTTAGTTCAAAGGTTAGATTTGGCTGCTGAAAATATCTAAGGAAAATTTTGATTAGGACCATCTTAAGTAATTGAAGATTAGAGGTATTGTTTAATCTATAGCGTGACCAAACACACATGTGATCAAAAGTATTTCAACCATGACCATCTCATTTATTTTCTTCAGACATCTAGGATCAGTGTGTCCTTTCTCTATTAAGACAGTAGCACGTGGTTTGAGGAAGATTTATTTCTATCAGCTTGAGTGTTTAAATAATGGCGTACAAAGAATATTCTTTAAAAAGCAAATAATTTTTTATATGTATAATTTATAATTGATAGCTTCTTTGCTATGTTTGGTCAATGGTAAAGGCTTATAGTATTTCTGATAAGTCAATTAAAACAATGTGTTTGCAGAAAAACTTTTTTTTAATTTTAATAAATTGCTACCAGACAAAAACTAATTTTCTTTTACCTTTGTATTATTTCATTTTCAGTTTCATATACCTCATAGTATCTTAACAGAGTTGGTTCTATCTTTTGCTGTTGTTTTTCTTTCTTTTTCTTTTTTTTTTCACAAATTTTTTTTATATGCTACCAAGAATGGGGTGGCTTCAACAAATAGTTTTTTCAATTAGATAGCCTTCCAGTGGATTAACCACAGAATTTTTAACAGACTGAGAAATGTATTTTGCCTTAGAACATAACAAAATGAATAAGATTCTGTGTTTCTTGTACAATGTCTTTATCATTGTCATCATCATCACAAGTAGGACAGTTGTCATGATCCAAGTCAGTTCTTATTCAAAGTTACTGCAATCCTAGAGCTGAGGTCAGAGGACAGTGTCTTGCTCATAGCTCCACTTTTGGCATAGTTTCTGCAAAGTATATTGGGTATGTTTTGTTATACTAACCAAAGGGAAGTTTGGCCTGTCCTTGGCAAGTCTGCAGGGTTCTTTTGGCCTTATGTTGTCTCTACTCTTATTGTCATAAATTTAAGTTTTGGTGATTAGTAGTTGAAGAAAAAAAAACATAAGTTTAATGTCCTACAGGCAAGAAAGTAATATTCCGAATGCAGTATATCTGTGAAAACAGCAGAAAGATTGGGGATTTTACTCATATATTTTTTGTCATACCCAATCTTTCTACTGTTTTCACAGCTATACTGCATTTGAAATATTACTTTCTTGCCTGTATGATATGATACACATCCAACACTTCCAAAAACAAACAAAAAAAGTTTGTTTACCTATGTTGTTGCATAATTTTGATAGTTGTTTTACACCTGGAAGCCCTGGGTTAATTATATTGTCGTTGCACTATATTCTTCAGCAAAACATGTCACTGGACAGGTCTGAAATTATCAAGTCATTTAATACATTATCTAAAATCCTATGCATTTTCCCAACTTTATATGTCTATTTTATCCACTACCAGTATTGAGAGGGATATAATAAATAACCATAGTTCAAAGACCTCACCACACACAGTTTTAAGTTTAAAATGAACTAATTTTTGTTTATAAATAATGTTCTAAGTTTAATTTCTATCAACATAGCAGGGAGCATGTTTATAATCACTATCAATCATAACTCAGTTCAGATATTCTTTTTTTTTTCATATTAAAAATGAAAACTACTAAATAAGAATGAACCTGCATTTTCTGTTGCTTGGTTTATGTTTCATCTTCTTCTATATATTACAAATGTGTCTGTTGTCCAAGATATTTTGCTTAAAAAAAGAAAAAGAAGAAAAACACCTTGCTAATCGTTCTTCTTCTAAATGTCTGAAATGTTTGTGCATTTTTGTAAACATGGCTCTGCTAAATATTGATGTATTTTCTATCATTAACACCACTTTTAAAATTACATCATGTTTTGAGCTGAGCTTGCTATCTTTGGAGTAATAAATAAAAAAAATCTAATTTTAAAACATTAACCCTTTGGTGTTTAAACTGGCCATATCTGGCCCAGATATTCTACATGTTTTATATTCAAACTGGTGATATCTAGCCTCTCACACCTGACCTACATTGACATTCTAAAAATAAACAATCACATCATTGAAACCTCAAAGCTATAAGATAATGCATGATTAATTCAAAACAATTTGAGTGAAAAGGTATCACATTTAACAAAGTAATCTGAACACTAAAGGGTTAAACCTATGAGATCTCAATATTTTCAACTAAACACCACAACTTTTGATGAATGTATTGCTATTTTTCTACAAGTTTCCATGCTTTGTCTCTCTTACGAAATTGTTTCTCTCCAAATACCCTCATCTTTTGTTATTTAATTTTTCCGTTGCTGATTTTGTTTTTCACTTTTGTTGCTTATTCCTTATATTTAAATCAAACTTCTTTCATATTCTAAACTCTTTGCAGTTAGTAAACTGTAAGCTGTTAACAGTCTTGGTTGTTAAAAAAAATTTTATGCATTAACTTGTCAAGTCCTATGGGATTGTGTCAAATATCCTCATTAACCTACAACATGTGGAAATTAGTGAACATAAAGTTTTATGATGGCAAAAATTTAATTGCTTGCTTTAGCAGCTTCCTCAGTATTTTTATTGTACATAACAGCTGATGCTGCAATGTGGCAGTCTGCGACTCAATTTAGATTCCCAGCTGAAACTGTTACATTCCTCTCTCATCATATATTATCTTGGGAATATGAAGATCATGACCCAAGACATTGTCTTATTGTATGTAGGGACCCAGCCCTAGAACAAAAACAAATTACATTATCTCCATATCAGTGAAGCTATAAAGATATCTTTTGTTAACTTAATTCTCTAGTATTCTGGGTTTACTCCAGTCTAATTGCATCATCAGTTGTCTCTGCATATTGCACTGTATACAGTATATCACAAGTAAATAGTCAATGAACATTGATTCTATGCAGTTGCTTGAAATACTAGAAATAGCAGCTGAATCTCTATTAATATCTTAAAAAGGGAAGGACACATTACATAATATAGACTTGGATGGATCCTCATAAGGGTTACCATTCTAGTTTGTAAATTTACTTTTAGCTAAGCAGACTGAGAAATGTATATTGCATAAAGACACAACAAAAGAGCTATGTTTTAGTTTCCAAAATAACACTGACCTCATACTTACATGCAAACTTTTCTTTAATTTCTTTATTATCCAGAAAGAAAATCTGAAGCTTCTCCTAAATCTGTGTCGTCAGTCCCTCCTCCCTCACCTGATTCCAACCGCACTGTAGACCTGAAAGACAATGTTGAGGAATCCTGTGAATGTAAGTATTATTTATACTATATCTTGCCAGAACTTTTTACTGAAAACATTTAAACAGTACAGTGTGTATGTTTACTTATGCTTTATTTTCTTTCTACAGCTACATTTCACGGCTGTGTATAGTGTTGAATTTTTTCAAAACATAAGTGGAGAGTCTTAAATAGAGCTCTAGCTATTATAGTCCTACATATTTCATATCATAATTGTTTCTAATGAAATGAAATTTTACCAAAAGCATTCATTTTTTTGATGACATATGCTTGGTTATTTTGTCTTTCTGAAAGAAAAGAATGTCTACTTCAAAGCATGATTTGATATGGCTTTGTCAGTGCTTCAGGAAGTTTTCTGGAGTAATTGCCAAAAGAAATGGAAAATGTGATATCGAACTGTCCCAATAGCTTCAGTAATCAAGAATTAAAATTAAGACTCAATTTATGTAAGGTGGGGGGTGGAGAACTTTTATCCTTCTTTGCAGTATTCACATGTTTGTTACATATTTCTTCTTTTTAAATCTTTAATATAATTTCTATAACTGTCCTCACTGTGATACACCGGTTGTGAAAGTATTTTATATAGTAATGAATTTTGGATTTTAAAAACAAGATTTTCAATCAATCAATGTCTTCAAATAATAATCACCATAATTCTATTTAGTATCTAATTTTCCTTGAAAATTTGTTTTTTTAATTACTTTGTCAGAAGAGGAAGGGTAGCAGACAATACCCATTCCAGGTCCTCCAAAGCTATTTGGAAGAAGGAAGTCACTATCAGACCTTCATCATCTTTTGTTGTAGTTGAACAACTAAGCCCAGTCAATTGGGATTCACTGTATGGGTGGTACAATCCATCTTTTTGATTGCTAAATACAAAACAAGGCTTGCAAGACCTCCATTCTGGTGATTTTCTTGTGTCCCCACCTCACCTTTGTATGCCAATTCATCACAAGCTTGTCCATTTAGGGCTGAATGGAATGGGGCAACATGACATGAAGTGTTTTGCTCAAGAACAGTATACGCAGCTGGTCTGGGAACCAAAACCATGATCTTGCAATCATGAGTGCAACACCCTAACCACTGGGCCATGCATCTTCACATCCTCAGACCACAAGCCTAGTCTGAATGTTTGTGATAGAGTGAACCCTGCTTAAGGCACCCTAGGACCAGATGGTAGTGTTATACTGAGCAATGAATTAGAATTATAAAACTATGTGAATCAAACCTTGGGTGTAAGCATAACTGCATGGTTAGGAAGTTTACTTCCCAACAACATGGTTTGTGATTCAGTCTTACTGTGTAGCACCTTTGCCAAATGTCTTCTGTACCCACAGACCAACCAAAGCCTTCGTAGATGGAAACTTAAAGAAGTTCATTGTATATACATATATATAGATGAGAGAAAAAGAAAGATAGATGTGTATATATATATATATATATATATATACAAGAATAAGGGCAGGGAATCGTCAATTAATAATAGAATTAATAATTAACAATTTTGCCAAGTAGTTCAGTATGAAAAAACCTTTATCGGTAAAACCATTTATCATCATAAATATACAGGGATTAGCATTGAGTTGCTTCTCCAACATACTGAAAATTTAGAAATAGCAGTCAAAGAACTACTGATTCTAAACTACAAATTTTTCTCTAAACGGATGGCGATATTTATGGCACACATAGAACAAAAAACCGGAGGGAAAAGCATAAACAAAACAAGTCTTTAGTTAATTGGATACGATCGTTTCATGGTTAAGAGAATGAAAATTTCTCTATTCCAAATCTTCAGTCCAATATTCTGATAAATTTGAAAGTGTCTCTAAAAAAATTCACGGTAATTTTTGGCCATGTGACACCAAAAATCAACGATAAGAAAGGCACTTAAGAATTCATCGGCTAGTGAGTTCAGGCGTCTCACCTCAAAGAAATCTATTCCATGTGCGTCACAAATAGTCCCGTATGAAAAGAAAGTCCCGTGTGGAGGGATTACGGTTTAACCATCTAACTTAGAGGTATCAAATATAAATATACAAGAATAAGGGCAGGGAATCGTCAATTAATAATAGAATTAATAATTAACAATTTTGCCAAGTAGTTCAGTATGAAAAAACCTTTATCGGTAAAACCATTTATCATCATAAATATACAGGGATTAGCATTGAGTTGCTTCTCCAACATACTGAAAATTTAGAAATAGCAGTCAAAGAACTACTGATTCTAAACTACAAATTTTCCCTAAACGGATGGCGATATTTATGGCACACATAGAACAAAAAACCGGAGGGAAAAGCATAAACAAAACAAGTCTTTAGTTAATTGGATACGATCGTTTCATGGTTAAGAGAATGAAAATTTCTCTATTCCATCGCCATCCATTTAGAGAAAAATTTGTAGTTTAGAATCAGTAGTTCTTTGACTGCTATTTCTAAATTTTCAGTATGTTGGAGAAGCAACTCAATGCTAATCCCTGTATATTTATGATTATATATATATATATATATATATATATATATATATATATATATATATATATATATATATATATATATATATATATATATATATGCTTGTGTATTTACATTTGCACTTCTCTGAAAATTGCTAAGCCAGAAACAATGATGTTGTTTTCCATGTCAACAAATTGTATGCCAATTTTGTGCCTCAAAAGATGTGTGAAATAAGAAATCCCTTTCTTGAAAAGCAAATAAAGGTTTGTGACAGGAAAACCATCTGTCTGTGAAGCAATACCTCAGTGATCATACATTAGATCATCCCATACTCGTCTGGAAAAAACAGTTGCAAAAACAAACAATTTATTGAAACGTAATGTGTAGTGTAAATCATTTCAGTCACCTTAAACGTATAAAAGGTAACATTATGTATGCTAGAAAAAACAGTCATGTATTCCTTAAGTCATCCACTACTTGATGATACATAAATGAAATACTCCATTTGTTAGTAACTCCAGGTCAGCCCTGATCAAATAGATTTAAAGCAAAGGTGCTCCTGCCATGAGCAACCCCCACTTTTTTTTTGTTTCTTATGTAGGCATAATGTATCCAGTGTGTCCTTCAGTTTTGATGATTAGAACTTGCTTGATCACTATTGATAGGAGTTACTTCACTACAGCTAGGATAAGAAATCTATTCTATTTACTTAAGTAAAATATGATCTCAAATATAATATGACCTCCACTTTTGTAGGTTAAAAAAGAAGTTGGTAATATTTTTTCTTGTACAATGTAACCTCTAATAATAGATCATATTTTTAAGAAACCAACATGATATTGCTGCAAATTTTTTAAATACATAAACACAAACTAAACAGATGGGATTCCTGCTTTCTGCTCAGTAACTTTTGCTTAAAAGTTATTGAGGGAAGGCCGCAGTACAGCTTAAGGGAAAAAAAAACTCATTGTTCATAGAATAAGGGTTTATCATTTAGAAACAATCAGTCTGATTTATCATGTGTTGTGTGTTGGCACTCTGTTGCTTACGACGTCGAGGGTTCCAGTTGATCCAATCAACGGAACAGCCTGTTCGTGAAATTAACGTGCAAGTGGCTGAGCAATCCACAAACACGTGTACCCTTAACGTAGTTCTCGGGGATATTCAGCGTGACACAGTGTGACAAGGCTGGCCCTTTGAATTACAGGCACAACAGAAACAGGAAGAAAGAGTGAGAAAAAGTTGTGGTGAAAGAGTACAGCAGGGTTCGCCACCACTCACTGCCGGAGCCTCGTGGAACTTTAGGTGTTTTTGCTCAATAAACACTCACAACGCCCGATCTGGGAATCGAAACCGCGATCCTACGACCGCGAGTCCGCTGCCCTAACCACTGGGCCATTGCACCTCCACGATTTATCATATGCTCCTCTAAATAACTGTAATCCTTCTTCTTGATTTAGCTTTCCTGTAATTGTAACTCTACATGCAGTGTTATTTCAATTTAACCATCTTTCCTCTGATATTCCATCTATTCAGCCAATTCTTTTTCCAGTTCTGGATAGTGAGCACACTTTCTCATTAGATCGTTTGACATCAGAAAAGAGAGATAGTTTATTTCTTGGCATTTTCTACAGTTAGACCTCATTCTCTTTCTATAGCCTCATGTTGCTCTTAACACTATATTTGTTTGAGGCTATTCTATGAACAATATGTCTCTTTTTAACAACCATGCTTTTATTATTATAATGTTATACATGTAAGATATTTTTCATTGCTTGCATACATAGAAATATAACATTGGTGTTTAAAAAAATTATAACCTTTTAAGTTAAATAATCATATTTAAACAACAGAAGGTTATAACCTCTCACCACCAGCATACTAACAGAATCAACAGTTGCCATTCAATATATGTATTTGCTATACATATTGTGTTTCATAGCTGCAGGCAATGAAGTGCATACATTAGTTTTTAGATTCTTGAGCTATCTTCATTTTCACAAGTTGCATTTATTTTTGCATTGAAATATGCTACCCACCAATTTTGTCTGATTTTTTTAATTTTTTTTATTTTTTAATATTGAATTTCTTGCATTATACACAAGTAAATTTTGTAAGAAGATAGTGGGAAGTGAGAATTAAAGATCAGTTTAGTGGTATATTAGTTATTAATTAACTCTGGTTTGATGACATACTTTCTTGATACAATTATGTTTAGAGGTTACACACATGTACATACATTGTACTTGGGCAGGGGGATTTCATGTTGCCAATAAAATACAAATATTATATAGAGATATAGATATGTCATCCAATTCAGACTATTTCTATTTTTCATTAGGGTGGAGTGAAAACTAATATCGTTTCTTTCTTTTTTTTTTTTTTTTTGTCCTTTGTGTATATGTATATACACATACACATATCTTGCCCACCACCATTTCATGTCTATTTCTCCAAACTGGCCGACATCAAATATATCTTGTTCTGCAAATATATCTTATAGGAGATAAAACAATTGCTACCTATGACATTGTTGTTATTACAGAAAATCTATTAGAATAGAATGCTAAAGTAGTAATTCTGATAGTTTTAATGTCCATTTTTCCATGCTTGCATGGGTCAGATGGAGTTTATTGAGGCAGATTTTCAATGGTCAGATGCCCTTCTTGTTGCCAACCCTCACTTGTTTCCAAACAAGGTAATATTTCCCCACACCCTGATATGTTCTTGCAGAATTCTGCAAATTAATAACACTTCTTGTATGGTAGTGACACTTAATTTTACAACTATCATGTCAACCCACACACACAAAACAGCCTTCCACTTTCTGTCTACCAAATTCACCGCCAAGGCTTTGGTTGGCCCAGGGTTATAGTAGAAGACACTTTGTTGAAGGTGCCATATAGTAGGACTGGACCCAGAACTATGTGGTTTGGAAACAAACTTCTTATAGCTACACCTGTTATTATGAAAAATCTACTAAAACAGACCGTTAGTATAGTATCTGGTGTAATTTCAGATTGGTGTCAATGCTACTTTCAACAGTCAAGCTAGTGTGTCACTACTCCAAGTTACATATTGCATACAAGCAAGAACTCCTAGAAATTTCCTTCCTGAAGCAATCCAAACTTTTCATCATTCTCAGCTTGCAAGTTTCCAATAATGCATCAAGCTATTTTGTATTTATTTCTTTTGCAACAAATAATTTGATGCTATGTTAGAAATCTTTTCAGTGCAGATGATGCATAGTCAGTAATTGTTGTTGGTGTGTTTGCAAATCCCAAGTCAAGAACTTCAACCATTTCTGACTCCTCTTGGGAAAATGAAAAATAAATTCTTTACTTTGATAAGTTCAAATTAATCATCAGTTTTAATTCAAAAATTAGGTGAGCCTTGAGTTGTTTTGGCTACTGATCTCAGTCTCACACAGTAATATGAATAAAACAAAACCTTTTTGTTTTTTTCTTTTTTGATCATCCTACAAATTCTGTTTATTTAATGGACTGATACCAAATTTTCATTATTATTTTTGTCTTCATTTATCTTTTCAGCACCACTTGATTCTGCTGTCAGCCAACCAAGTAAAGAATGTAACAGCTTGGAGAAAAGAATAGCTAGTATGTTACCAAATCTACCAATTGCTAGCAATATTTCTAGTCCTGTAGAGGATATCCAGCGTCAACAACCATCACCTGTGTCCTCTTCTTCATCAAAGAAAGAACATCGCTATCATTCTGACCGCAAACACCTAAGAAGTGGTAGTGATGTAGTACCAGATGACACTTCAGATTGGCTTGACCATTCTCCTGTGCTATCCAGTCGAAGTACAACTAGTCCAAGTCATTCTTCACATAAAACAAGTCACAGAAAACTTCCTTCCAGTAGTAATTTGCACAATTCAACCTCTTCATCCTCCTCAGGTCGAGTACCAGCTTATAACTCTCCTCCTTTGTCAAATGATGAAGGTAGTAGTACTCCACTTAATGATGAAGGTGGAAGTACACCTGTACAGGATGAAAAAGAAGAGCAAACTACGAGAGAAAATCCTATTGATTTCTTGACCAAACTCATTAATCAAACCCAGAAGTCTCCCAAAACCAGTACTGCTAGTTTCCTCCAGAACTTAATGAACACAGGAATGAAACCATTCACTTCATATGATGACAGCAAAAATAAGGACTCTTCTGTTGATCTCAACCAACCTGCCATGCCTCCACAGATTCCCCCACCTCCTATGGGGCCAGGACCTGTTTCTCTACCAACTCAATCTTCCTTACAAACCTCATCCTCCCAGCACAATCAGACTACTTCTGCTCAGTCGTGGGCAGCCTGGAAAGCTAAACGTGGTCCTTCTGATGATATTCCTAATCTCATCACAAGTGCACCTCCCCCGCCCCCTCCCACCATGCCACCCCCCATTATTTCTCCACAAAGACATGAGCAAGTTGGACTAGCTTCTATTCCACAACGACCTGATCTGTCAACTCTGCCTCCAATGATGGGGCCACCACCTCCACCTGATCACCTTCCAGGAATGTCAGGAATGCCTCCACTTCCTCCAGACTCACTCCCTTCCGTAGCACCAGTTCCTCCTCCAGACTGTCTTCTGCCTGGAATGGTTACTCCACCTTCAGAAGGAATTCCTCCGCCAGGTATGCCACCTATGCAACCGCCTGATGGCATGAACAATATGCAAAGGCGGGACCAGATGGTATTACCTGGTGGTATTCCTGGAATGGCCCCTACTTTCCATCCACCAGAGAATCCCATTGCTCCACAAAGCCCGTGGAAACATGATATGGGAGCACCTTATTGTGCTGTTAGTAACACTACTGAACACCCAGATGGTTATAACAGCAGTCCCCAGAGTCAAACAAGTCCTGAACCCTGCTCTATCCCTCTACCTTGGATGAATCATCCCCCTCCCCCACATGATACCAGCATACCTCCACCTGTTAACTTGGGGCCTCCACCTCATGCTCGAGGACTCAACTGTTCTGTTTTACCAGATTATTCTGGTTCAGCTGACAATATTTCTACTTTGACTGATACAATGCAGAGTTCTAAGACTAGCTCTCAGTCTTCCTCTCCCAACAGTAATGGGGCCTCTGGCTACACCAGCAGAGTAAACCGTGTACTTTCGCAATCAGATTTTCCTGATGACCAAAGAGAATTCATTGAAAAATTAAAAAGGAAATCTAGTAATCTTGTTACTCCGCCAATTGTAGATTCACTCTCAGACTTACCGGAATCTGTGAGTAATGTACGGAACTTAACTGCCGTAAAACTTGAAGACAGTCCAACTAACAGCAAGAAACCAACAGACAGCATAGAAAATACAGAGTCCAATCATTCTGCTGACATTGGCACTTGTAGTGCCCAAACTGAAGACGAGGAAGAGGAGGAAGAGGAAGAAGTTGAAGAGGAGGAGGAGGAGGAAGAAGAAGAGGAGGAGAGGGAAGAAGTACCCGACTGTCAAAATGAAGAACCAAAAGGAGCCCCGATATTAACTGTTTCTGGTATTGCAGCTCGGCGATATGAACCCGAACGACTTCGCAATGTCGCTGAGCATAGGGGAGATAACAATCGGCGAACTGATTCCATAAACAGGCGCTTTGAACAGCCAATACCCAATCCTCTAATTCACAGACAGACCACAGATTCTTATCGGGATAGAAGAAGAGGAGAAAGGGATTTTTATCGGAACACTCCCTACCCTACTGACCCCTATGCTTATACCTACACACAGGACTGGCATCAGTATTATGCTCAGACTAATCCCTATATGGCTCCACCTTTGAAACGGCCTTATGAGCCATATAACCCTCATCATACTTACTATTCCTCAAAGTATTGAACTACTGTTTTGTGAGGTTTTATAAGCAGAAATACTGTCTTGGCAATTTTATTGATGATTTTAACAGCTCTGTAATATTCCTGCATATACTGAATGGTTTTGACTTGAGATTTCTCATTTAAACTGTTGGATATTCCATAAAATGTAAACATCCTGTTCTCTCTCTTTCTCTCTCTCTCTCTCTCTCTCTCTCTCTCTCTTTCTCTCTCTCTCTCTCTCTCTTTCTCTCTCTCTTTATCTCTCTCTCTCTCTCTCTCTCTCCCCCTCTCTCTCTTTCTCTCTCTTTCTCTTTCATTTTTTGGCAATGTCTTTGTTTTTGTTATTTTATCTTTTTAGAATAAGGGATAGCAATGCCACAAAATACTGAACATGGTTTTAAGTTAAAGAGAACAGGCATGACATTCAAAAGAAAATCTTATTTTTCCAAGTTTTGAATTGAATTATTGTTTTATTTAAAGCATTAATTCAAATGGTTTCCACTGCATATCATGAGGAGGAGATCCTGCCAGTACAAAAATATAATCTACAACAACAAAAAAAAAATTCAAAATATAAGCTAAAAAAAAACAGTCAGACTGAAAGTTTTATTCATAAAATGTTAACTGGAGTCATTGATTTCTTTCCAATATGTTTTTGGATTTGATCCCAGTTTCTTGTAAAACCTATAAATCTGATCTGAAGCACAATGTGCTGCAGAATAAAATTTTAAACTTTTGAAAAAAAAACCTCTCTTGTTCACTCAACTCTCTCTTCTTAATGTTCTTTTTTTGTATATTTTAGTGTTTATCCTGGAATAATCAATTCATATTAATTTTTTTTTTTTTTTTTTTTTTTTTGGTGAGCTGGCAGAATCATTAACATGCCTGGCATTTTGTCTAGTTTTACATTCCAAGTTCAAATTCCACCAAAGTTAACTTTTCAGGGCGGTTAAATTAAGTGCCAGTCAGGTACTGGGATCAGTGGGATTGACTGTCCCCCTCCCCCCAAATTTCAGGCCTTGTGCCTATAGTAGAAAGGATTATCATTATTATTATTATCAAATGTTTTATCTGTGATTATGTGTCCTCTCACTCTCTTAAACAAAAACTAATTACATAGATTTTCCTCTGTTTAAACAAGAGATGGTCTTTTGAGGGTGGAGAAACCATATTTAAAATTCAAACACAGTGGATACTATACTAGATATATAGAATACTGGTATTTAAATCTCATCAAGTTCACCTTTTAATCTCTCCAGGATTAATGAAACAATTATCAGTGATGTTAATAAGGCATTAATTAAGTGATGGAAGAGGAAATTCATTATCATTTGTGATTGACAAATTTAGTTTTGGAAATGTTGCAAGGTATTATTCAGTTATAATATAGTGAACACTGAAGACAACAATATTGTCATGTAGGAAAGACTGAATATGAAGATATAGTATAGAGCTGACTCAAATTACCATGGCAATTTAGCAAAAGCTAGTGGTAGTAACTTTAAGGAAGATTGCTGATGACAACAGTGATATCAGTAGACAAAATATGCCAGAGTAATATAAATATAAACAATATTAGTGTGGTGAAAGGAGGACTTTGGAGGTGGTGTGAGGATGACTGGGAATAAAATGTTCATAGAGAAAAGAAAAAGGCATGAGGAAATTTTTATGTGTATTATATCAGAGAGGATGTTTGGAGCGAAAAAGAAAGGAAGGTAGGTGATGGTAATGTTTGCGTGTGGTGTTGTTAAAATAAAATATATCTATGCAAGTTAGGAAAATTTGACTCTATCATAAATTCTGGAATTATATTGAGCATTTCTTTTCATTTTCATATGAATCAGCTGGTCACGATTTCAAAACAAAATCAAACCCATTTTACCTTTTGCTGCTATTTATATTTAATGGGAGGAAAACTGAATTTCTTGTAAAGATAAGTCTCAGTCATATATATACATACATATATATATATTATATGTGTGTGTGTGTGTGACGAAGGTGCATGGTTTTGTGATTAGTGTTACACTTATGATCACCAAGTGGCTCATTGTGTTCCTAAGCCGAACACTTCATCCCACATTGCTCTGTGATCACATTGACGTCTGAGACACTGTGCACCCATACAAGCAATGTCAATTTGATGGAGGGAATGAGTACAAACATTTCTCACTAAACGAATCTTCTGTGCAGGTTGTTCAGCTAGAAATAGCGAAACTGTCATCTGTTGTCTATGACAGGAGAATCCATGTGATATAAATATATATGTATTGGGTCCATAAATAATGCAGTTTTTTCAATTGCATGAACTAAAAGTTGAAGGAGGACTGGATAAACTACCTGCATCAATTTGCTATAAAAGCAGGTAGTAATTTTACCTTGTCCTTATTCTTAGTGCAAGTTTTGAAGAATGCAGTTCGATTTTAACAGTTATTTTTTCAAAGCTATTATGGAAGTGACAAAGGAGCATATTCAGCATATTTTGCTTTATGATTTCAGTAAAGGCAACAATGCAATGGAAAGTGCAAGGAATATTAATGCAGTATATGGGGATTGGACATTAAGCCTGTGCCAGTGTCAACAGTGGCTCCAGAAATTCCAAGCCAGAAACTACAGCCTAGAAGACAAGCCTTGTCCTGGAAGATCTGTAGAGCTCAACAAGGATGTCCCACAAACCCTGGTGGAACAAAATCCCATTGTAACTGTTGAGAAGCTTGGATTTGGTCATTCAACTATTCATTGACACCTGTGTGCCATTGGAAAAGACAGCAAATTGGGTCAATGGGTTCCTCACAAAGTTTCCAAGACTAATCACACGCAGAGAGTGAATGTGTGCTCTTCTTTGCTGTCACATCTCACAAATGAACCTATTTCGGTCCAAATAGTGATTGGTGACAAGAAATGGGTTCTCTATAAAAATGTCAAGCACTGAAGACTGAGTAAGGAAAGGAGAAACACTGGCACCCCAGGCTAAAGGTCTTCACCCATGTATGGTATTGTTATCTGGTGGGTTATGAAAGGTTTAGTCCACTTTGAACTTTTAAACCCAAACCAAATGATAACAAAGGAGATCTACTGCGAGTATCTTGAGCGGCTTAAGTCAGCACTAGAAGAAAAATTACCATCTTTGGTTTCAAGACAAAAGGTGTTCTTCCATCAAGGTAATGCTTGGCCACACACAGCAAGGATGAGATTCCAAAGGCTTGAGCAGTTTGAATGGGATCAAACAATGCCCCACCCACCATATTCACCAGACATTGCTCCATCTGATTATCATTTATTCCACAGTCTTCAAAATCATTTGGATGGAAAAAATATGAATTCTATAGACAAGGTCAGAACAGTACTGGAGGAGTATTTTTTGTCTCAGACAAGTGAATTTTGGAAGAGGAGCTTTAGAAGTCTACCAGATAGATGGAAGAGCATTGTAGAAAATGAAGGAGAGAATATTTTAGAATAAAAAAGGAACTTTATTTTAATTTTGAAAAATAAAAGAAGCATTAAAAAAAAAACACATTATTTATGGGATAACCCAGTATATGTATATTTATATGTCTCCTGTTAATATATAAAAAAAAACACATTAAAGCAGTGGTTACAAGTTAAATATAAAAGCTAATTTATTTTGACAAATTCTTTGCCTAATAATATCACCATGTGCATTTTCCTAACAATAATAATGAAGCAATCAGAAATCCATGTGGCAAAATCTTTTAAAATCATTTTTAATGGAGCTTCAGTTGTTTCAAACTAAAGTATACTGTTCATTATACAGAACTAATTATCTTGCTAATATTCATTTTAAATATATATATATGCAGTCCAGTTTGATAGGTTATGCTGGAATATATGAAGAGACACATGCATACACACACATATTTCTGTCTTGCAACAAGTTACTTGATGACCTCACTATTGCTGGCTAGTGGCACAAAAAAAAAACCATCCAGTACATACTGTAAAGAGGTTGGCATTAGAAAATGAATTCAGTTGTAGAAACCACACCAAAGCTGACATTTGATGCTGCCCTGCTGCTTGCAAGGTCCTGTTAAATTGTCCAATTCCTGCCAACATGAAAAATGGACATTAAATGATGACAATGATTGTGCACACACACACACACACACTCCAGTTTGATAATTTTTTTAAAACTTTTTTTTTAACAAAGGTTTATCATGTGAAATAAAAGGTTTATCATGTGTAATAAAATTAATCTCAAAATATTTCACATAATATCATTTTCTCTTTCCTCTTAACTATTGAAATTATAATAAAACTAAGTTTGCATATATTAAATGTATTTGATAAAATTCAACTAAAGCTGCTTGCCACCTATGTGATTGGGTTTAACTAATTAGAATACTCAGATTGTTGTATTCTCTTTACTCTCAAGCTGCACATCTTATAAACACCTCCACAAACACACTTTCTTTTCTTTGTTCCAAAGCAATTTATACTTCAGTTCATTAGCAAAATTACATTAAGAATTTTGGTATAGTTTGCAATTACAAAGGTAATTATCAAATGATATATGCTGGTGAAGGTTTCTTTAAAGTTAGTTTGGTATTATAATGTTTTAGTCTGTTACATTGATATATTTTACAATGTGCTGCTGCATTATACTTTTCAATGTCACAATTTATTTTCATTAGCCATTTGTTATTTTAAATATTTAATCTTAATTATGTTTTGTTTATTTAATTTGTATAACCAAACTTGTAGATTTTAATTACAGGTTGATTATTTTTCCAGAAAAGACATACCTAAGCTTAACTACTATTCTGATGCTATTTCTTTAATATAATTCTCTTGAATTGTCAAATAAACATTAGTTTCACAGTTTGAAACTAAACATTAGATACACACTAGATTAGGCATAAATGTTCATTTGCTTAAGATATGTCAAAAGTTTCATTACAACTTCTTTTTTTTCATGCATATAATTTGATATTCCAGTGAAGAAGCAGTTTTATTAGGGTTTTTTTTGTTTTGTTTTGTTTTCTCTTCTAGACATTTTGTTAATGTAGTGGACCATACTGTTACTTGTTTAATTTTCAATAAAAAATACACAAAACAAAAAAGAAATAATTGAAGAAGCAAACATGTGTGTCTACATCAATTTAAGAAAATAGCTCTGGATATTTTGCTCAGAGACTGCTACTTTTTATATAAAGCTTTCCAGGGCTGTAGATCGTAGGAAATATTCAAATATTGATATTGTGGGCAGGGAAAATATGCAAAAGTTTTATTGCCATCTTTAGAATGTGTACAACTTCTAGAGAAAATTCTCCATTTATATGAACACTTTTGAAAGGATTCAAGTTATAATTTTGCTCTTAATTCCTATCAAGTAGCAAATGTAAATTAGATTTATTTTATTGTTAGTGTATTTGAATAGAATCACTCATATTCTTGAATGAGGTGTATTCTGTATGTCTTTGACACTGCTGTTCGTCAAAAGAAATTTAAGAAACCAACTTATAATCTCAGTATTTGCAGAACTTGGATTGACTAGAAGACATACTACTAATCTTCTTTAGGTGGATTAGATATGTATGAATAGATAAATAAAATGTGAAATACAAGCCAACAAAAGTTTTTATATGATCCTGCTAAAAACAACAGCCAAATTTCCATCAAATCATACACTACTGTGGTAAAGAGAGAATATTGGATAATGTAGTTCCAGATACATTATGCCTGATAAAAAAAATAAAAAAACTGGTGGGGTGGAAAGGATGATCACTGCTTGAATACCTTTTGATCATAGGTCTACTTCATTAAAGTTAAGCAACAGCTTAAATAATAATGCTGAAATAACTGAATTTTTCAAATCCTTTGAGATTAAATCAAAACTTGTTGCTTTTAAAATGTAACAATGGTGTATCATGAGTTTTAACCATTCTCTGCATTTACCAAATCGGCTGTCCTCTCCTCCCCTTAACCCTCCATCATTCAGATTATTCATTCAAATGTAATGCTTATTTATTCACATTTTTGTTTTGAATTAATCATATATTATCTTGTAGCTTCAGGATTTTGATGAGCTGATTGTTTATTTTTAGAAAGACATTGTAGGATAGGTGTGAGAGGCATATCTGGCTTGTTTGAACATAAAACAAAGTAGAATATCTGGGCCAGGTATGGCATGTTAAATGGATGGATACAGCAGACACACATATAGAAAGTGGAAACTGTATGCTTTGCACATTCCATGTTAGAGAACTGAAATCAGATATTAAAATGAAGAGAATTACTCAAAGACTCAATAAAATTTTTTCATCTTTTTGTTTTCCATTTTGCATCTGAATACCTCCATGGTTTACTTTTACTTATTTATGAAATTGTTTTGTTATAAATCAGAACTAAAGTAATGGTTATTTCGTTGGTGGAAGAAACACATTATCATCGTCATCATTAGATATTATATTTGAAATATTCTTTTAAATTAGAGTATTTGTTGTGTTGTTAAGAAATAAAGTTTATTTTTACAATACACAGTTCCGTTTTGTTGCCAAAACCTAAAAGGTTATCCAAAAGATTTCCTAAAAAACCAAATCAGTCTATAACATTTTCTCTCAGGTTTCCAATAATGTCTGACAAAGTAGGCAAACATTTTCTTGCTTTAATATTAAAGACAAATGTCTCAGGCATGTCAAGAAACACCGACCATGTTTATTGTTATTGTTCTCCTACCGTCATTAAACTCTGATCAGAAATATTCCAGCTGTAACCATTTTGTCTTTTATATATTTAAGATGACATCATGCAGTGTACCTTTTTATTTCATCTGCTTTTATCTTCTGAATTCAAATTCCGCCCAGGTTAAGATTGCTTTTCATCCTGTGCGGTGGGAGTGGTCAGTAAAATAAGTACTAATCAAGTGCTGGGGTTAATGTAATTGACTTCCCCTTCCCCCCAAAAACTGCTTGCTTTGTGCCAAATTTGAAACCATAATTATTAAGACAGTAGGATGCTATTTGAGGGAGATTTGGCTAATGTTCTTAGCAGGCCAAGCAACTGCATGGAGGTTCCTTCATTTGCTTGATATTTATTGTCTTAAACCCTTTGGAGGCAAATTTTATTGATACTTCTATACTGAAGAAGATGAATTCAATTTTACAAGATACAAAAGGAATGAAACTGTTACTATTTAAAACTAAAAAAAAATTGAATATACATAGAAAATTTATATTTCTCTTGCGCAAAAATGACAAGCCAACATATCAGGCTCAGAATATTAATGTTAAAATAAGGTATGATATTGACAAAAAATAAAATATAGCTGTGCGGATTTTAATGAAAATTTGTCTTACCCAATCATGGCTATGGTTGAATGACTGAAACAAGAAAAAAAAAAAGATAGAGATAGTTTGGTGATCAATATCTGTTTAAAATTGATAAATTTTCGGAATACAGCTGCATTTTTTTTTTTTAAATTGTGCACCAGCTTAATGGCAAAATTACCTTACTAAATTCTTTATTTTCAAAATTAATTGAAACAGCTGCTGCGTACTTCCATAGAAATATGATAATGAAGGGAGTTAAAATCAGTGATGATAGCCTCCACCAAAATGTGTCGCTTCACACAAAGGTGTCTTAACAGCATTATAGGCCCATAAGCAAAGCCACCCATATTTATTGACAACAAACCACAGCATGGATAGATTAGCAAGGGACATCAGACAACTGCCCAATGTGTCAATGCCTTTAGACAGCACTGGCCTTATATCTATGTTAGAAGTCATTATAAATAACACTGGTTTCAAATTTTGATACAAGGCCAGCAATTTCAGGGAAGAGGATAAGTCGATTACATTGACATCAGTGCTCAACTAGTACTTCTTTTATTAACCCCAAAAGGATGAAAGGTAAAGTTGACCCCGGTAGAACTTGAACTCAGAACATAAAGATGGACAAAATGCCACTAAGTATTTTGCCCAGTGTGCAAATGATTCTGCCAGCTTGCTGCCTTATCATTATTAATGTTACTAAGGTGATGGCATGGCTGAATCAATAGAACATAGGACAAAAATCATTTAATGTCCATGTTCGATACTGGCATGGGTTGGACAGTTTGACAAGATCCATTGTGCTCTTGTGTCTGGTATGGTTTCTGCAGCTAGATGCCCTTCTTAATGCCAACCACTTTACAATATGCACTGGATGCATTCTTCATGCCACCAGCACTAGTAATGTCATCATACAGGTCACAAGACTACAAAACTCAAAGGAGAGCAGGTTCTTAATTGCAGAGAGGCTACACAGCTGTTCATATTCAGAGGAGAAAGTGAGAATGAATCAGTTGCAGCTGTAAAGAGATTAATGGTGATGAGGTGCTGAGGCTGTACCTCACAGTACAAGACGAGAAGTGAATGGGGATAGAGGAAGTGTGAGTGAGTGACAAGAGTATGCGGAGAGGGAAGTAGGCAACATCTGTAAGGATTAGATAGGGGTGTGTATTGTTGGCACTCTGTCGCTTACGATGTCGAGGGTTCCAGTTGATCCGATCAACGGAACAACCTGCTTGTGAAATTAACGTGCAAGTGGCTGAGCACTCCACAGACACATGTACCCTTAACGTAGTCCTCGGGGATATTCAGCGTGACACAGCGTGACAAGGCTGACCCTTTGAATTACAGGCACAACAGAAACAGGAAGAGTGAGAGAAAGTTGTGGTGAAAGAGTACAGCAGGGTTCGCCACCATCCCCTGCCGGAGCCTCATGGAGCTTTAGGTGTTTTCGCTCAATAAACACTCACAACGCCCGGTCTGAGAATCGAAACCGCGAGTCCGCTGCCCTAACCACTGTGCCATTGTGCCTCCAGGGGGTAGGGCTATAGATATATGTATATGTGAAAGTGGATATGAGAAGTTGAGGATGATAGCAGTTAGGAAGGGTATTAAACACGAAGTATGACAGAGTAAGACGGGCTCTCAACCATTTTTACCCTGTGTGGGTAAGCAAAAGCAGGGTATAGTAATCGTCTGTGCAAATTACTGGAAAACAGCTGAACGGATTTTCACATTTGGCAGAAATACTCATTGAGTGAATGGCTCGAAATGATGAACATTTGGTTTGATTATCTTTAAAAAAAAAAAGTCTAATTGAACTTACAAGTTTCCCAATAAGCAAGTGGTCATATTATTTTGTTTATTTTCTTTTTCATATGAATCGACCCTTGTCTGTGTGTTTATAGATCATGGTGTACCTATGCACGTAGACACGTATGCATTCATACATATATAGATATGCAACTGTGTGTGTGTGTACAGTGATGGATTCAAGGATTTTGTTCATTTACGACTTGATTTCTTAATTTCACTGGAGTATAAATACCTATAATGGTGATACTTTAAAAAAAAAAAAAAAAAATTTTTTATTGAACTTCCAAATTTTCCGATAAGCAAGTGGTCATATTATTTTGTTCTCTTTCTTTTTCATATGAAGTGACCCTTGTCTGCAAGAGTATAGATCATGGTGTACCTATGCGCATAGATACATGGGTACATACATAGATATGCAACTGTGTGTGTGTGTGTACACTGATGGATTCAAGGGTTTCATTTATTTTACTAGTTGATTTCTTAATTTCACTTGAGTATAAATTCCTATAATAGTGATACTTGAAAGAAAATTTTTTTGAATTAATTCAGTTCAATTAAAAAGCATGGGTAAGCAATACATTGTAAGCCATACTATAATTTGTGAAAAAATTTATCTGCGCAAGGTATGTATCATCTCTCTGATGCCTCTTCTTTTTCATTTACCATTGGATTCCCTTTGATTACCATTTTATTCTGGTGGAACTCCCACCCCAATAGCCATCCGATTTTAAAAACTAGTTTTTTAGAAACTACTTTCAAAATTCCTATTTTGTTTTTCACACATTAACTTGTGTAGGTTGAACCATATAAAATGTTAAAGAAAAAAAACCTAGCTGTTTTTTTGCAATACATACAGCTAAAGCAAAATGCTTTCACATGCCTTTATAATACTATTGTGGATCCCCAGTTTACTATTTTGTCGTGTGGACCCTCAAAAATCTTATATGGACCCTGGTTGAGAACCACTGGGCTAAGGTGTAGCTCAGAGGGAAAAGAGAGATTACTGAAGATACGGAAAGGGTGTGATCAATGGTCTCTTATTTTACATTCTGATTTCAAATCTTGCTGAGATTAACTTTGATTTTCATTTTTTCTGAGTGGTTAAAATAAAGTACCAGTCAAGTACTAAAGTCTGTTTAATCAACTATGTATGTCCCACCAAATTTATGGCCTTGTACTTATGTTAAAAATGATTAACATTGTTACATCATTGAAGACTGAGCCTTTGATTTTATCTGTAGCACATTCCAGACAATAACAATTAGTAAACTGATTTGTGTAAGAAGTTATTTAAAATAAGGACATAAAGAGTCAGGGCTCTCTTAGTTTAATGGTGCCGGTTCACTTCTTTGTAGAGGCTTGCTTTTTAGATAAGGCAGTGAGCTGGCAGAAGCATTGACACACTGGGCAGACTGCTTGGTGGCATTTCATCTATTTTTATGTTTTGAGTTCGAATTTCACCGAGGTTGACTTTCATCCGGGGGGGGGGGGCAATAAAATAAGTACCAGTAGAACACTGGGGTGAAGGTAATCAATGTGTTTCCTACCCTGAAATTGTTGAACTTGTGCCAAAATTTGAAACCAATGTTAAAATGTAAAGAGAAAGAGTTATTGACTACCTCAGCTAGTCAATAATTTCCCTTTAGAATTAAAACTCAAAATTATTTCTTAAAATTATCCTCCATTTGTTATCTTGTCTATCCATTCATTCATTCATTCTTATTGACAGCCAGCTTGTAACTGTCACTCTTTTATTTCTCCTTCCTCTGCCATCTTTTAACCCCTCTCTCTGTTTTTCCCCATCACACTCATAATCTCTCCTTTCACTCTTTAGTCTTGCTGAGAGCATGACAACCTCTCTAGTACTGGTGCCATGCTAAAGTGCACCCAGTACACTCTGTAAAATGGCTGGCAAATGAACAGAAACAACATGGAATAGGGTGCCTCTTTAGTCTTTCTGAGAATACAGCAACGGCTCTCATGTCAACATGACAAAATGCACCCTGTACAATCTGAATTATGGTTATCACTTGGAAGGGAATCCAGCCATAGAAACCATGCCAAAAATTGAATATATGAGTGAGACATGTTCTCCCAGCCTGTCTAGGATAATAACTATAAGTAAGAACTTAGTCCATGACAATCTATCTTCTCCAAACCAACATTGAAGTCAGATGTGGTGGTGGTAGTGGTTTCTTCTTCAGCATATGACAAAAGTCTTATCAATTGAAAATTCTAATTAAAAGTTCTTCAGATTCCTCACAAATTTCTTATAAAAAGAAAAAGACCATGCCATTCTCTTGTAACTCCCTTTTTTCTTTATTTTCTTTTTGTATCCATGACTGTGGTGTGATTTACATTTGAATGAAGCTGTTACACAAGAATATAATTAATTTGGAAAATAGAAGTAACAACAAAGTTTATGTAAATAACATCGCATAGCAAATTCCTTTCCCTGAATATTTTTCAAAATAATTTTAACAAAAATAAGTTATCAATATTATCTATTTACTTACAGTTTGCCATTTATCAAAAAAATATCTGGAGCCAACAGGAGACATGAGGTGGTGATACAAAGCTTAACCAAAGCAAACAAGATCAAAGGAATTGCAACTGAGAACACCTTTCCTTTTATTTCATCTTGGAAAACATTATCCAATGTGTCCTTTTTTGAATCAGTAGAGTGTGATTCAAGGGAATTTGGTCACTGTTTCTAGCAAGACAAGCAACAATGTAGTTTCCCTTGTTGGTTTGGTTTTACTTAAATGAACATTTTTTTTTTTTTTATCTTGAACCCTAGGTATCCATGGCATCCAAGTGACCAAAATCTCAACATTCCCACTGAGTGGAATGCTAGTTCATTGCAGTGTTTTAAGCCAGTGATTTTTCAGGGAGGAAATAAGTTGATTACATTGACATAGTACTTGATTGGTACTTATTTTAATAACCCTGAAAGGATGAAAGACAAAGTTGACCTTAGTAGGATTTGATCTCAGAATGTAAAGAGCTAGAACAAATACTGCTTAACGTTTTATCTGATGTGCTAATGATTCTAACAACTTGCCACCTTAAATGAATATTACAAAACAATGTTATATCCAAACTATTTCTTAGATTATTGTTTCAGCAATTATGTATGGACAGTTTTAAAATATTTATTATTTAGTGTTATCAGGGAAAGAATGTGAATAGAATGCAACATGAGTATTGTACATCATCATCATCATCATCATTGGCTTCTCTAGGTGTCAAGAGACTCATTCCATTGATTTATCTATAGGTTCTGGGATAACCATCTAAACTCATTTTTGGCCTCAAAGAACACTAATAAGGATATGGGAATTGAAGCACAGCTGGGTCGAAGGTTCTTTATTTTCTGTTTATCTCTTCCTGTCAACTCCCATATTCAGTCAGCTGCTTCTTTCCAGTTACTTTCTAAGAATTCATGTCTAATATGTCATTTTTTCTGCCAAACTAGATGATCCAATGCATCAACAATCTGCAACAAAACATCAATATTAAAGTTTTTGAGCATTCATTTAATTTGTTCTTTGTATCACTCCTGCTGGATGAGTTCACTCTTCCAATTCCCTATACATAAACATCTTTGGCTGTTAATGATGCAATATTTAGATAGGCCAATCCATTGCAGCTGGTGATGTAATGCATCAGTTCAAGAATTTCATTATTCCTAACATGGTCAATAAAAACATTCCAACCTTCATATGCCTATTCAATAAATCATCCAGACATCACACCAGAATAACTTCTTTGCATAGCATCAAGATCCTGTCTCAACAGAAGACTCTTTTATAGTTTTTTAAATACAGCATGTGCCCAAGGAATTCAATTTAAAATTGTTTCAGACACAGTACCATTCTTATTGTGGTTACTTCCTGGATTACAAAAATGATTAACTTAACATGATGTTTGTGAACTTGAAAGTGAAAAGGAAGTACTTCTGTCCCAGGCAGAGATTCTATCAGGACCTTATGTTTTGGATATAGGCTTCTCAACCTAAATGTTCAAAATATGTTTGAAGTATGTTGTAGATCTTCAGGAAAGACTGTACTGTGTTATTTGAATAATGAAGCTTAGCAGAACACACATAGGTTCTTCCAGTTGTTTTGAGCTCCCAAAGATTAAAATGTTAAGAATTATAAAGTCAAAGACAGCTTATCATGAAATCAAGATAGTGGAATTAACAAAGTGAAAAAAAAAATCTAACAGACTAGAGCCAGTCAAGTGACTATTTACATTTACTTAGAAGTTTCTTCTGGGCCCACAAAAATTACAGATATTTCACATTAATATAAAAATAAGATGCTATACTGGAAGGATGGCAATATTTTACTTAAATGTATCATTTCCATATGTGTAAACATGAAATTCTTGCAGATTTCTAAAACTCTATCATTACAATATACAAAAAATGAATGCACAGTGTGAAAACTATCAAGGTATCTCTCCTCTCTTCCTTGCTGGAAGAAATTTCACAATTTTTTTTTTTTTTTTTTTGATATACTGATTTCCATTGCAGAACAGATTCTTCCAAAGATCCAATATTGGCTTATACTTAATTGTGAAATGCCAATATCTTTCTCTTATGACAGATTGAAGAACAATGTCTGGAACAACATTGTTCTTCATACACAATTTTATAGGATCTTGTCAAGGCTTTCAATTCAGAGCAATTCCATATAGTGCCATATGACACCGTAAAAGGTTACTGAATGTTTGGGATGTCAGCCTCACTTGTCAAAGTTCTTCGTAACGATATGACAAGACAGATATTCTATGGGGGAAATTTTTCTGTCCTCTATTAGAACTGGTGTTAGATGATGATGTTCTTTACTCCTACCTTGTTTAATCTACATACATTAATTATGCACACACTGATATTTCAAATCGTTTTATCTAAATGTTAATGATTTAGTACCTGAGGAAACCACACCAAATTTTAAAAAATGTCAGTAGAGCAGATTTTTGTCCAGTGTAAAGAAAGAAACCTGATTTAACCCTTTAGCATTCAGATTTTTCTGTCAAATGTAGAGTTTATTTATTCACATTGTTTTAAATTAATTATGCATTATCTCATAATTTTGAGAGTTCAATAACTTTATTGTTGCACTTTTAGAATGACATTGTAGGGTAGGTGTGAGATATCATTTCTGGCTGTTTTCAACATGCAATAGATAAAATATTTGGACCTGATATGGTTGGTTTAAATGCTAAAGGGTTACAGAATCAAATACACTGTGTTGAACAAAATGTTTCTGACAACTTCATCAAAAATACTAACTATATGAGATTAATGCTGTTACAGCTTTAGTTACAATTATTCCACATTAATTGTTAGGAAATAACACAGCCAAGAAAAGAGATAATAATAATGAAAAGAAAAACAGTTACAGGGACAAGATAGAGGCAGCTGTAAAAAAGAAGGATTCAATAGAGAACCTAATGTGGGTAGCATGAGAGTAGGAGAGGTGGGTGAGAGCTTTGGGAAAACAGAAGAAACAGAAATTAATATTTTTGAGAACATCAAAATGGTAGAATCATTAGAGTATCAGAATAAATGTCTTGCAGTAGTTGTTCTGACACTTTATATTCTGAGTTCAAACACCACCACTGTCAACTGTGTCTTTCATCCTGTTGGAATTTATAAAATAAAGTACCAGTCAAATAGTGGCATGATGGTATCAGCTAAACCCCCTCCTCCAAACTTCAGGCCTTATGCCTTTGTTAGAAACATTTATTAAGGTAGTGAATTAATAGAATCATTAGAATGTCAGACAAAAATGCTTTTAATGATATTTCTTCCAACTAATGACATCCTGAGTTCAAATACTGTCAGAGCCAACTTTGCCTTTCATTTCTCCAGGGTTGATGAATTAAGTTATCTGTCAAGTGCTGTGGGGGGGCGGGGAGTCATAATTAATTTACCTCTCCTCATAATCGATGGCCATGTGCCTAAATTAGAAATCAAAGACTGAGCTGGCAAAATTGTTAGCACATTGGGCAAAATGTTTAGCAGCATTTCTTAAAGTATTTGAACTAAGACTGTTAAGACTTATGTGTCCAAATACCACTGAGGTCAACTCTGCTTTTCATCTTTTCAGGGTCAATAAAATGTCATTTAAGTATTGGACTTGATGTAATCAACATGCCTCCTCTTCTCATAATTGCTGTATTTGTGCCAAAATTTGAAACAGTTATTATTATTATGGAAGTGAGCTGACAGAATCATTATTGTGGCATTTCTTCTGGCTTTACATTCTGAGTTCAGACTCCATTGAGGTTGACTTTGCCTTTCATTCTTTTGGAGCCAATGAAATAAGTACCAGTTAAGCACTGGGGTCAATGTAATTGTTCAACCCTCCTACTCTCAAAATTGCAGGCTGTTGGTGTATAGTAGAAAGTATTATTATTATCATCATTATTATTATTAAATTCTGCCGAGCTCGATTTTGCCTTTCATCCTTTCAGGGTCGATAAATTAAGTACCAGTGAAAGACTGGGGGTCGATGTAATTGACTAGTCCCCTCCCACCAAATTCGTGGTCTTGTGCCTCCAGTAGAAAGGATTATTATTATTATTATTAAGGTGGCAAGCTGGCAGAATCATCAGCACACTGGGCAAAATGCTTCTTGGCATTTCATCTGCCCTTACATTCTGCCAAAGTCAACTTTGTCTTTCATCCTTTCAGGATTGATAAAATAAGTACCAGTTGAATACTGGGGTCAATGTAACCAACTTAATCCTACCCCCGAAATTGCTGGCCTTATGCCAAAAATTTGAAACCAGTAATAGAAACTGTTTTTCAGGCAGCGAGCTGGCAGAGTTGTTAACATGCCAGGCAAAATAGCAGCATTTCATCCATTTTTACGTTCTGAGTTCAAATTCTACTGAGGTTGACTTTGCTTTACATTCTTTTGGGATCGATAAAATAAATATCAGCTGAACACTGAAGTTGATGTAATCGACTTACCTGCTTCCCTGAAATTTCAGGCCTTGGGCCAAAATTTGAAACCATCATTATCATCATCATCATTATTATTATTATTATTTTTTAGCAATCTTGCAAATTCTTTGTATTATTTCTTAAATTATCTAGAGAAGGAGAATCCAATCAATAACAAGCAAAGTAATGGATAATTCATGGTTTGGGCTATTTTGTATAACACCCCATTTCACTTTGGTGTCTCTGATTAGGCTAAATCTGATCTAGTTCAGCATAGATACTAAGCCCTTTGACAGCTTTTCTACTGATTCTATCATATATATGAAGATATTTACCAGTGTATGTGAGTAAACACTTTTAAGAACAACTGTAAGATAGTGGAACTTATTTTTTAGTTTAATCTTTGTATTCATTGATATCTATATGATGGACATTTTTCATTAAATATGTGCTTGTTTTTCAGCTTTGCTGGCAACGTATTTCTTGATATCAAGTGTAGCAATGCCAGCCTAGAAATAAAAGCTATGAATGCTAGTGGATGTAGTCATCATCATCATCATCATCATCATCATCATCATTTAGCATCCGTTTTCCATGCTGGCATAGGTTAGATGGTTTGCTTGGAACTGGTAAGCCAGAGAGCTGCACCAGACTTCAGTCTGTTTCTGCTTGGTTTTTATGGCTGATGCCCTTCCTAATGTTAACCACTCCATAGAGTGTACTGGATGTCTTTTACATGTCTGTCACTGGCATGGGTGCCTTTTATGTGTCACGGGCACAGGTGCCTTTTACATGCCTCTAGTATGGGTACCTAGTGTTTTCATATGCATATCTGAGTGTGATTGAGAGAACGAGAGAGAGAGAAACAAAATGTGTGTGAATCAGTTGTTATTTATAGGTAAGTGAAACTATTAATTGAAACATAATGATGATCCACATACCTTCAGTGCTTATAGATCAATTTTTTGTCAGAAATTGACTATTGAAATTTTAAATATGTCTCCTTTTCTTGACATTGGGCAATGGTTGTAAACAAGAATTACTATCACACAAGCAGTGTCCTTTTTTTTCCAGTCTTCTGTTAAAATCATATCTGGCCATGGGAAATTTATAACCTTGCTTGGAAACAAGTGAGAGTTGGTGAGAGGAAGGATATCCAATCATAGAAAAATCATGCTTCAACACATTTTCATCTGAACAAATTCTGTCTGATGCAAAAGGTTAAAAGGCGGTGAACTGGCAGAATTGATAGAACAGCAGAAAATGCTTTGCAGTATTTCTTCCAGATCTTCATATTCTGATTTCAAATTCCACTGAGATCAGTTTTGTTAAGGTGGCAAGCTGGTAAAATCATTACCTCATCAGACCAAATATGTTCCAAATTCCAAGTTCAAATTCCACCAAGGTTGACTTTGCCTTTCATCCTTTCAGAGTCAATAGAATAAGTACCAGCTGAGCACTGGGATTCATGTAATCACCTAGCCTCTTTCCCCACATTTCAGGACTTGTGCCTATAGAAGAAAGGATTCAACCCATGCCGGATGGAAAACAGATGTTAAATGTCAATGATGATGACAAGCTGGCAGATTCGTTAGCATGCTGACAAAACGCTTTGTGACATTTTGTCCAGTTCTTTATGTTCTGAGTTCAAATTTCACCAAGGTCGAGCTTGTCTTTCTTCCTTTCTGGGTCAATGAACTTGTGCCTATAGTAGAAAGACATTATTATTATTATTATTATTATTATTATTATTATTATTATTATTAGACAAAATGAAGTAGAATTTCAGCAGATTTAGGAAGAATCCATGAAATTAAAATGTTAGTTTCACCTCAACTAAGGCCTATAATCCAGTGTAATAATTTTCTTCCCATATATACTGTATTTAGGATTACATTATGTAATGATATCCCTTATTCAAGTTGTTTAGGGTGTGATAGGAGGGAGATTTAGCTGCTATATCGAACAGTTCAAATGTAGAGGCTTCCTCATGGCTCCTTAGTAAAATGTGTTTTTATTTGATTGGGTAAATGATAAGGTAATTACATTATGCAATAATGCAAGGATTGACACAATGTAATTGAAACACTGGAGTTTTAAAAAAATCCAACTAAATACATTAAGCAATTCAATTCAAGTCACAACTGTAGTGCCATTAAGGCATAACAAGTTATTTAATTACCCTGTGCTTGATAATTAAACATTTTACCAGGTAACAAACTTCCAGATTTTCCAACTATTAACATATTTCAAAGCATCTGAATCAACATGGAACAGTAGTCGGTGAACCAGGGTAAAGTGGTGTAAAAATGAAATTCTTGGGGATAATGAGGACTCATTAGACATCAATAAAATTATAAAAAAACATGTTCCTTGTTACAACAGAAATTCTTTTTTTTTTTTTTTCGGTAACACTGCATCTGTCCAATGTAATGAACATGTAAATGGATTCATATAAACAGAGTCAATAAAATAGATTCAATAAACCTTTTGAATCCAAAGAACCTATGAGTTTCTTCCTTTCAAATCAAGGAGGTAACGTTGGCGTAAATAAATATATTTTGGGGTAATTGGTTTAAAAAGTTTCCCAACCTCTGACAGAATAAAAGGATTAGCAGCTGTTCAATACACATTTGCTAATTAAAGGAAGTTTCCATTCCCATCTAGTTGACCTTTGATGATGATGAGTGTGGAAACCGCTATTGTCAGTGTTTATATTCATAACAACAGCGGAGAAGGACGGACATTTTTTTTACTTCATTTTTTTTTGCTTAGACCTTTATAACTTTGACCATTTTGTAACTGTTTATTGATATTCTTACTGATGATGTTATTTTTGTTAGAAAATTACTATTTTTAAATCTCACAACATGAGATATTCAGCAACAGTACTTTGTAGTAAAGATTGTTTGCCAACATAACACGGCAGTCCTGGTTTAGGACTAATGTTGCTGTAATTTAGTCCCAGGAGACATCGTCTCCAGCTGGCTATACGACACGATCTGTGTCCTTATATATTTTTTTTCTTTTTCTTTCAAACAAGGGAATCTAGCACCCCCACTCAGCTCAAAACAATATCTGTGTGTCGCGAAGTTATAATAGTCTAAGCAAAAAAAATCGCGATACACAGATATTGTTTTGAGCTGAGTGGGGGTGCTAGATTCCCTTGTTTGAAAAAAATATAAGGACACAGATCTTGTCGTATAGCCAGCTGGAGACGATGTCTCCTGGGGCTAAATTATAGCAACATTAGTCCTAAACCAGGACTGCCTTGTTATGTTGGCAAACAATCGTTATTTTCGTTGTTTTAAAATAATTTTGTAGCATGCTAGGAATTGAAAAAGTGAAAAATCTCGGTAAACCCATTTCACATTTGTTTATGTCATTTTGTGCTTTTGTCAAAGTAATTTATTGCACCCTGTTTATCTTCAACAGTTTTTGTCAAACATTCTTGAATTCATAAATCAAATGGCAAGTTTTATATATATATGTGTGTGTGTGTAATATATATACACACAGACACAAATCCATACACACACATATGCATACATACATACAAACATACATACATACATACATACATACATACATACATACATGTATATATATATATATATATATATATATATATATATATATATAATTAATTGTAGGATTCATCTGAATTAAGTTGTTTTAACATTCAGGATACCAGAAAAGGGTCACGTTTGGCACATATGTGTATATACCACATACAAATACATCCATATATACATATGGATATATATATGCACACATATGCACACAGACATGTAGATTCATTATCCAAGGCAAGTTTCAGATCAACATAGTGAAGGTCCCAGATATGGTGTTTATTCTTTTATTCTTTTCTTTGTTTCAGTCATTTGACTGCGGCCATGCTGGAGCACCGCCTTTAGTTGAACAAATTGACCCTGGGACTTATTCTTTGTAAGCCTAGTACTTATTCTACCGGTCTCTTTTGCCAAACCACTAAGTTATGGGGACGTAAACACACCAGCATCGGTTGTCAAGTGATGTTCGAAGGACAAACACAGACACACAAACATACACACACACAGGCATGTACATATATATATATATATTTGTGTATATATATATATATATATATATATATAAACGATGGGCTTCTTACAGTTTCCATCTACCAAATCAACTCACAAGGCTTTGGTCAGCCTGAGGCTATAGTAGAAGACACTTGCCCAAGATGCCGCGCAGTGGGACTGAACCCGGAACCATGTGGTTGGTAAGCAAGCTACATACCACACAGCCACTCCTACATAAAATAAGAATACAAATGGGTTAAAGGTTCACTACAACTGTTTCAGATGCAATTTTTATTGATGGTAAAACTTCAGATGATTAAAAATTTAGTTTGGAGAAAAAAAATACAAGATTAACCCTCTCAGTTAGGCATCATTGAAAACAGTGAAAACACATCAAGAGTTAACTAGACTTAACTGGCTAAGATGTCAGAGGTCAATGGATCATAAATCAATCATTGGACAGTGTCACAACTAATTTATTTCTTTATTTAGGACTAGATAGATAATTAAAAATAAATAGACGAGAGGAAGACAGAAAGAGAAAATAGGGAGGAAATGGAAGAGAGGATGGAATAAGGGTTAACAACAAAGGATTGTCATTCTGACAACGGAACTACTACTACCCCAAAATCCATCAGAATGAATATGTACATGATAACACATACATATAATCACCTTGGGCAAGTTTCTTCTACTATAGGCTTGGACCAACCAAAGTCCTGTCAGTAGATTTGGTAGAAAGAAACCAAAAGAAGCCTATCCTATATATGCATATATATTTACGGGTGTGTGTCTTTGTGTCTGTATTTGTTCCTCACCATTGCTTCACAACTAGTGTTGGTGTGTTTACGATCCCATAACATAGCAGTTCAGCAAAAGTGCCTGATAGAATAAGTACCAGGCTTAAAAAAAATTAAATAGTGGACCTGATTCGTTCAACTAAAATTCTTCAAGGTGGTGCTGCAGGATGGCCACAGACTAATGGCTGAAGCAAGTAAATGATAAAAGATATTGCATAATGTGTCCTTTTTTTTACACTTTTACAGATGCACATGGTACACTGAAAATGTCTATGATGCACTTATGCTGCATCATGTGAGCCTGACATTAATACACATTAATGTCAAACTCACATACACACACATTTATTATGTTATGCTATGTCAAATATAGTATTTACTTTTCAAATGTGGTTACATTGAAGAATAACTACATTTTATCTTTTTTGTTGTTATATTCAGAAAGCAAACAGCTCTGTTTCTCATCATTATTATTCAATTGTGTGGGCAATGCTGAGCGAAATGCTTAGTGGCATTTCATCTGTCCTCACGTTTTGAGTTCAAATTCCACTGAGGTCAGCTTTGCCTTTCATCCTTTCAGGGTCAATAAAGTAAATACCAGTTGAGTACTGGAGTCGATGTAATTGACTTATCCCCCTCTCCCAAATTTCAAATCTTGTGCCTATAGTATAAAGGATTATTATTCATTTGTTAGTGCATTGGACAAAATGCTTAGCAAGTATTCCATCCTAGTCTTTCTGTTTTGAGTTCTAATGCTGCAAAGCTCAACTTTCCCTGGGGTTGTTGTTGTTGTTGGCACTCCGTCGCTTACGACGTTGAGGGTTCCAATTGATCTGATCAATGGAACAGCCTGCTCATGAAATTAACGTGCAAGTGGCTGAGCACTCCACAGACACGTGTACCCTTATTGTAGTTCTCGGGGATATTCAGCGTGACACAGTGTGACAAGGCTGACCCTTTGAATTACAGGCACAACAGAAACAGGAAGTAAGAGTGAGAGAAAGTTGTGGTGGAAGAGTACAGCAGGGTTCGCCACCATCCCCTGCCAGAGCCTTGTGGAGCTTTAGGTGTTTTCGCTTACAAAGCAAAAAAAGTTGTCCCCATTCCCTAACGAAGCAGTCAAATACCAACATGACTGCCTGGACTCAATATTTTTAGTAGGACACCACTTTATGAATGCATATACCTGATGTGACCCAGACTGCAAAATTGATGCAATACAAGATGATGCACAACATCCCACCCATAAAAGATGGGTTGAAATGATCGATGGGTTGAATGAAGGATGGGTTGAAATGATTGTTGTATGAAATAAAGACTAAAACCAAATCCATCTTCTGTTTCCTTAATTGATTATTATCTCAACTAACACTGTGAAATTCCTGAAGTAGATCCAACAGAAATATACTCACTACACTCTAGGATTGGTTGGTGTTAGGAAGGGCATCCAGTTGTAGGAATCTTGCCAGATCAGATTGGAGCCTGGTGCAGCATCCTGGCTTGCCAGTCCTCAGTCAAATCGTCCAGTCCATGCCAGCATGGAAGGTAGACGTTAAATGATGATGTTGATGATGATGATGATATATATTGGGATGGTGCATACTTAACGATTGTTTTATAATTTAATTTGCAAGTTTTATTTAAAATTTAGAATTATAAAATTGGTCATTATTTATGAACCAACACATTACATCATCATCATCATCATCATCATCATCATCATCATCATCATCATCATCATCATCATCATCATCATCATCATCATCATCATCATCATCATCATCATCATCATCATCATCATCATCATCATCATCATCATCATCATCATCATCATTTAATGCCTGCTCTCCAAGCTGACATGGGTTGAATGAGTACAACAGGATCTGATGAATCACAGAGACATGGTGTGTTCCAGAGTTCTCTTCAAAACATTTTACAGAGTGTACTGAGAGCTTTTTCTATGGCGCCAGCACTACTGAGGTTGCCTTGCAACTTGCAAAGGAGAATAGGAGAGAGAGAGGGGGAGAGGGAGAAAGTGTGTGTATGTGTGTAATAATGATGATGATGATGATTTTAAGCAAGGTGTGAGAGGACTGAAGTATAACGAGGGGAACAGGTTTAAAGTTGCGAGAGGATGATAGTGGGGGATAACAGTAAATGCTTTGGAGGAGGGAGTATGGAATGGAAGGTACAGAGTAAAGAAAAGGATTGGTGTTAATAGTTAGTGAGAAAGGAAGGGACAGAGCATAAGGCAGGTTGCATAGAGGCGGTTAGGGCTATCTCATGTAGTAAGGATAAGCAAGGGTAGAAGGTTTGAGGGAAAGGGAATATGAAAGAGCAAAAATACAGTTGTGGCCAAAAGTTTGGAACATTTAAAAAAAATTAAAATTGTTATGCCCAAGTACAATTAAGTTCAAATATATACAACGTACGTATTTGGGCATATAAAAATTCTAATTTTCAGACCTATATTGGCCAAGCAATAATATATACCCTCTTTACT
>NC_142929.1:51590391-51712891 GCF_046866305.1 Octopus bimaculoides | reverse complement strand
AGCACCCATTACACTCTCGGAGTGGTTGGCGTTAGGAAGGGCATCCAGCTGTAGAAACTCTGCCAAATCAGACTGGAGTCTGGTGTAGCCATCTGGTTTCACCAGTCCTCAGTCAAATCGTCCAACCCATGCTAGCATGGAAGGCGGACGTTAAACGATGATGATGATGATGATGATGATATATATTTATTTATATATATATATATATATATATATATATATATATATAGCAGCAGCAGCATTATTAACACCAACAGTGATTCTCCATAACCGGCAGTGACAATAGCACTACTGTTGCCACCACCACCTCCTTCACCATCACCAGCACCAGCGACCCCACCTCCAGCAACACCAGCAGCCTCAACCTCATCAACAACAACAACACCAGCAGCAGTGCCAGCAGTACCTACAACGACAGCAAGTGCACTGACATCACACGCCCACAGAAATACATGGGATGCACTGAGAATTCTCTCAAACAGCATCTTTCCAATCGCTGGCCAGACATATCTGGCAATTAAGGGACGAAGGGATACCATACTTGATCGCATAGAAAATACCCGAGAACCCAGGCCCCTAACATCAATGGAACGAAACATTGCAAGTTATGCATTACCAAATGCACGAGAATCCTAAAAGACTTGATCATGTCAGAGAACATCCTGAACTCCAGGACAGATTTTTGAGCCATACTTGGATTTTAGAAAATTCCTGCTGGCTTTTTGGATTCTGCAAGGCAACGCTAGAGCCAAGACTGAAGGGAGACAATCATTTACTTTCGTGCTTCTTTGGTGACTGCAAGGTGGTGGCACAGCTGAAGCTTGAAGACCAATGGCAAAGGGAGCCAGAGAAGATAAAGATATAAATACTTCTATATAACTCTGTTCTCTTCTTCTTTCTAGATTTGTGATCAGCAGCAGCTGTTTCCGATGTAAATTTTGTTCAACTTGACAACACTCTCTACATATTTAATAATTTTAATGAAAGCTTTTTCTACAAGTATAAAAATGAATAATTTGAACATTTTCCAGATGTTTAGAAAATCTGCATTTGTTAATTTTATACCTTGATATTCTTTTATTCTTTTACTTGTTTCAGTCATTTGACTGTGGCCATGCTGGAGCACTGCCTTTAATCGAATGAATTGACCCAAGGACTTATTCTTTGTAAGCCTAGTACTTATTCTATTGGTCTCTTATGCCAAACTGTTACATTACGAGGACATAAACACACTAACATCAGTTGTCAAGCAATGGTGGGGGGACAACCACAGACACACAAATACATACATATATATATATATATATATATATATATATATATATATATATATATATATATAAGATGGGCTTCTTTCAGTTTCTGTCTACCAAATCCACTCACAAGGCTTTGGTTGGCTGAGGCTATAGTAGAAGACACTTGCCCAAGGTGCCATGCAGTGGGACTGAACCCAGAACTATGTGGTTGAGAAGCAAGTTTTTTACCACTCCTGCTCCTATAGATGATAATTCTATCTTATTTTTCCCACTAATAACTTCTGCAAAAATTTGCTGTAGCTTAAAATTTATTATTTTGCACTTAAAATAGTTCTCATTTTAGATAGAAAATTTATAATTACAATTCATATTTAGTAATCATTAAAAATGGACGTTGTAACCAGCAATCATTGATATTACATGTATTCTTTGTTGCTCCCATTTCAAATGCTAATTATGAAATGTATTTGTAAATTGATACAAATTTAGATGTTGAACTTGACATGTATACTTACATGTTTTCTACTTATCATTTGCGAACATTTAGAGTTGCTTGCTGCAAATATAAATTATAGCACATATGTATACATGCATGTTGTGTGTGTGTGTGTGTGTATGCATATATATATATATGTATGAATGTATGCATATAGATATATGCATATTACATGTACACACACACACATATATATATATATATATCTATATATATATATATATATATATAGATATAGATATAGATATAGATATGTGCATGTGTTTGTATGTATTTGTTGTACTTATTCAGTTTAAATTTATTATATTTTTATAAGGGTTCTGGTTCAGCTGCTTAATCCTTATTTTAGAGATTTAGAAAAACAGTTTTGTAAATTATCTGACTATTGAAGGTATTAAATTTAGAACAGTTTGTAATATTCTTGAGAAATTACCCATTGCTTAAATGCTTATAAAACCTGTGATGTGAAGGCCATTCACAAGGGAAATAATAAGTCTAGACATTGAATATATTATTTCAATGGTTTACTCAGAATGGAGGAGTAGTGGTCCATGACCTTGTAGATCTTCTAAGACTTGTGAGACTGATACACTTGATGTTCTGTGTGACTGCTTGCCAGGAAAAAAAAATGTGGGTAGGAAGAGATTTCCGATCCTGGCAAGGAAGGATTTGAGTTAAAAGTATAAAGTTAAGGAGGACAAGACAAAGTAGAAGAAAGGAGGAGAACTGTGTGTGCTAGGTTGATCTAGATCTATGAGATATGCAATTAGTTCAGAGAATAGGAGTTCTTTTTTGTAGTAGTGATTAATAAGGCAGAGATTCTGAGCTAGTGTGTTGGTGAGTCTTTGCTAACCTGGTCTAGAGTTTTTGCATGTGCATCTGTGTGTATACATACACATGCATACATATATGCATGCATGCATGCCTACATGCATAGACATGCATACATACATACATAGATGCATAGATAGATAGATAGATAGATAGATAGATAGATAGATACATACATACATACAAGTTGTTGAAATTACAATGAAGGAGCCTTGGATCTAGGTTAGAAAATGGCCCTTTCTCTATTGGCAAGAAATCTTTGAATAAAACTGAATAATGACAGATATACACACACACACATATAATTCTATATTTAAGAGATGAGGAATTATGTACATTATTTACATTCGACGGATATTTGTCCTCATCTTAACCACTACATCATATGCCCATGGGCATACAGCGTAGTGGCTGAGAGCATGGGCTACTAACCCCAAGATTCCGAGTTTGATTCCAAGCAGTGACCTGAATAATAACAATAACAATAATAATAATAATAATAGTAATAATAATAATAATAATAATAATAATAATAATAATAACAATATCAAAAAATATCTTAGGAATGAGAATCCAGGTTTGAAATTTCCTCAAGACACCTGAAGAAGGCTGGAGGGTATATCAGTCGAAATGTGTTAACAACAAACAAGATGAGGACAAATATCCGTCGAATATAAATAATGTACACACACATATATTTATATAAACAGGTATGAAGAATATTTGAGGATACTTAATTATTAGTACCTTATTTTCTTAAAACCCATCAAAAGATTTTTATTTCTTTTAGATCCTCCATAGCAGATGAAATGGTAACACAAGAAATGATAAGACATGAAATCATTTTTGCCATATGTGCAGAACAGAACAAGTTAGAAATGGCCAACTTTCTAAATGTAGTAAGATCTTTAGTACACAAAGTTTATATGAAACTGGAAGCCTCTGGTGTGAATGTTTCAACTGTATGAAAGAGAACAAGAACATTCTAAATGTTTAGACACTACAAGGACACTTGAATTCATCCAACTGCTTCAAAACATTATTGATGATGATCCCTAGAAAGTCAATAACAGTCATTGTCAAAGAACTTCAGGTGTTGGAGCTGATTATCAGAAATGTGATGCACAAAGATATGTCATACAAGTTTTATTTACTGAGGAGAGACTAATTTATATCTGCAAAGACACAGGAAAGCTGCTTGCTCTCTGCCAACCAGTTACTTAGCATGGTTAAAAACCTTACAAACATGGTATACTTTGGTTCTTCTCTGGTGAAAAAACTTGGCTGAATACTTGTTTAAGTATGTCAAATAGCCCCTCATGTGGAGGCGCAATGGCCCAGTGGTTAGGGCAACGGACTCGCGGTCATAGGATCACGGTTTCGATTCCCAGACCGGGCGTTGTGAGTGTTTATTGAGCGAAAACACCTAAGGCTCCACGAGGCTCCGGCAGGGGATGGTGGCGAACCCTGTTGTACTCTTTCACCACAACTTTCTCTCACTCTTACTTCCTGTTTCTGTTGTGCCTGTATTTCAAAGGGCCAGCCTTGTCACACTGTGTCACGCTGTATATCCCCGAGAACTACGTTAAGAGTACACGTGTCTGTGGAGTGCTCAGCCACTTGCACGTTAATTTCACGAGCAGGCTGTTCCGTTGATCAGATCAACTGGAACCCTCGACGTCGTAAGTGACGGAGTGCCAACAACAACAATAACCCCTCATAGCCCTTTTTCTTTTTTGGAATTTTCAGAAAATTAGTAGTGAGAAGGGTATGAGATGGTTGTGACATGTGCTAAAAATAACAGCTAAATAGCCTTAGATCATGCACCAAAACTTTTTTCTGCGTTTTGCTTAATCACACAAATTCCTGTGTGTAGAACACAGATTTGCAAAAATTTTCTGAAAAATTCCAAAACATAAAAAAAAAGTTATGAGGGTTTGTTTTGTTGTTGTTTTTGGCACTCCCGTCGCCTATGACGTCGAGGGTTCCAGTTGATCCGATCAACGGAACAGCCTGCTCGTGAAATTAACGTGCAAGTGGCTGAGCACTCCACAGACACGTGTACCCTTAACGTAGCTCTCGGGGATATTCAGCGTGACAAGGCTGACCCTTTGAATTACAGGCACAACAGAAACAGGAAGTAAGAGAAAGTTGTGGTAAAAGAGTACAGCAGGGTTCGCCACCATCCCCTGCCAGAGCCTCATGGAGCTTTAGGTGTTTTCGCTCAATAAACACTCACAACACCTGGTCTGGGAATCGAAACCGTGATCCTTTGACCGCGAGTCCACTGTCCTAACCACTGGGCCATTGCGCCTCCACTATGAGGGTTTATATGGGGTGCTTAAAGCAGAATTCCACCCAAACTTTAACCAAAACCAAAAATCTAATAGGAGAAATGATAGATGGTTATATGCAGATCATTCTGTTGTCACCTAGAGTGATGCACATTAAGTTTCTAACAACTGTGATTGGTTTTAGGAATGGTGAGTAATGAAAGTCTTGACATGCAAACTCACATCTTTCCACAACATCTTAGAATTAATGTCACTGGATATACTGAGATGCTGGAGACAGTTAAGCTCTGAATGGATAAAGTACACAATGGAAGACTATTAGGATGTCAATAAGACTCAGCACCTTCTCAACCCACATAACCCAAGAATGGATGTCAGATAATCTTGATGATGTAACACCAAACTTGTAGCCTCCATAATTCTGTAGTGTTGTTGAAAGGGAGACTAATTGACATCCTCACTATCATAGCTTTACTGAAGGCTTCCATTATCCAGATTATGCCTGAATAACACCAAGCACTCAGCAGAGTGTACCTAGTGCTTTTTATGTGGCACAAGCACAGGCGTGGTCAGTTTTGACAAGGTTTTTACAGCTGGATGCCCTTCTAAGTGTCGACCACATTACAGTGTAGACCTATCTTATAAATCTTATGTATGCAAGCTTATTAAGAACATGTGCACAAATTTATATCAAAATACATTTGGTTTTTTGCTAGATTGAAGTTGTTTACTTAAATTACAAAATATTTATTCAAATACTTCTCATGCCCTGTATATATATGGATGCAAGCATTGCCAAGTGGTTAAAAAGTTTACTTTGCAATGATGAGATCTCAGGTTCAATTCTACTTTGTGGCAACTTGGGCAAATGTCCTTGAGTATAACCTTGAACCATCCCATACCATACCTTGTGAGCAAAATTAGACTGGTGAAAACTGTACTATATGTATAGTTGAAAGGACTGGCTGTGTTAAAAAGTGTTATGTAGATTCTGCCTTGGAATAATGTTAAAGATGTTCAGTGTTGGTTTTCAGATTTTTGTAAAAGATTTTTATGTTTTTAAATGTTTGCTGAGATTGTTGTCAATTCAGATAAATCAACTGAAGTTGAAGTTTATTTTTTTCATTGATTTCTTAAAAAGAAAAAAAAAGTGAGAAAGACATAACTTGAAATAAAGGTATGCCTTTATGTAAATGTATGTATGTGTGTGAGCATGTGTATGTTTATGTCTCCTTGTTTTCATATCATGTGATTGTATTGTAAATGAATGTCATTCATTTCCAGTATTCTGTGAAAACATGTCTGGCCATAAGGAAATATTACCTTGTTTGGAATCAGGTAAAGATTAGTGACAAGAAAGGCATTTGGCCATAGTAAAATCAGCTTCAGCTAATTCTATGCAACCCATACAAGCATGGAAAAATGGACATTAAAACGATGATGATTGTTTACTGTTTGGCACTCTGAGTTCTACCAATCTACCACTCTTGGTTGGTGCTTTATTTTATTTTACTGTCCCCTAAAGGATGAAATATGGGGTTTGACCTTAGAGTGTTGAGATATGGACGTTCTCACGACTCCTCAATTTTGCTCCCTATACAAGTTAGGCTCTTCAAAATAAGTATGAATAGGCTCAGCTCAATTATCTATATTTGTTTCCATTTTGATTAATCATGGCTGTAGTTATTAATAAATATCAACTAACTTAATATTTGTCTTACCAAATATTAAGTTAGTTGTTGACTAGCCTCAGAGAGCTTTGGTGACCATGTGAACCTTCTAACCATTATCTTATAACACCAGTTCATTTCTTTATTTCACGTCCCATTACTTATCTCCCTCTATCTCTCTTCACTATATCTATCACTTTACCTCAAGTCATCAAACATTTATTTACATGGTTGCCCAACTTACAAGAAATATCGGTTGAATCAGATCTTACCATCTTAAAACAAAGAGAAAACATACTATATCAGAATAAAATCATCAATGTCATGACAGGAACATTTTTCTGTATAATTATGCTCATTAAGAGCTGACCTGGGACTAAACAACTTTTTCTCCGTCACCTCTACTGTGCTCACCACACGTGCATCTTTCTGAACATTTTGGTAGCATTTTTTTTCTCAAAACCAAAACCCTTTGCAATTCAAAGATATTCCTTTCTACAATTAACTTGCAACTATGTAAATTAAATATTAACTACGTTACATTCAAACCTCCCTTATATACATTGCACATATATATACACTAGATACATTATGCAACAAGATTTAGAGATTCTTATAAGACTACAGGCACTGCTATTTTTCTGCAAACTTATGAATAAAGATGAAATACAAAATATTCTAAATTTTATTTTGGTTTCTTTAGAATTGGCAGAAGGCTACATTGGCACAAGGTCAAATATTTTGAAGGAGTTGGGTGAAAGAAACTGACATTTGTCCTTCCCAATGGAATTAAATGTGAAAAAATGAAATGGATTCAAAACCAAATTTGGTTTCAGCTTACTTGAAACTTACATATTTCTCTCTCCTTCTACACATATCATATATGTATGTGTGAGTTTGTGCACATGCACAAGTAATGGGAAGGGTTGCCTCATATTGCTATGAAAAAATAAAAGGATAAATAATAAAAAAATTATGCTTGCAAACTACTGAACAAAAGTTGTGAGACTATACTTTGTTACTGTTGAAGCCAGAATAAGATAAAAACCTGTCCGGAGTTAATACTTGTAATTTGTGAGGAAACTAATAGACATAATATTAGTCAGTGATTAAAAAATCAGCGATTCATAATATTAGTCAGTGATTCAAAAATTGTCACTATCTTTCCAAACCCTGCTGCATTTCACATGGAATTTTTGCTCCTCTAAAGTTGCTTTTGAGTATAAGTTGACGTACCTTTTTTCGGACATAAATTTTGGTCTGAAAAATTTGACTTGTATGTCAGAAAATATGACAATTGTATATAGGTACTCGATCACCAAATATTCAGTTATTTGTTGTGGTTTCAGTGATTTAGTTTGGGGTATGTGGTGTGTGTAGACTGCACAGGGTGACCACTTTATAGAGGTGTTTGCTGTAGTTGAAGATATGTTATATTTAAGGAAGAGGGCAGCCAAAACCCATGCTGTACCACAATATTGTTTTGCCTCAGTTAGCTCTGATAAGCAGACTTATAATCAAAGGCTTTCTAGCCATGACATTCATGCCTTCTTTTCAAAAATAGTGCATCTAGAACAACACTATTCATTGTGTTAGTTTTTATGAGATTAAAGTGTGATTTGATGGAGATGGGATTTTTATTTCTAATCAAGGGCCCTATAGGGGCTCTCCCACATGCCCGTCACTAAGGAGATGCACTGGATGGCACTGCCCTCTCACTCACTATTCAATGATGTACCCTCAGATTTACAGTGATACACTTATTTTCAAATTCTGCTTTAGCATTGATATAAATTAGGGCCCACTCAGAGTATTCCGAAGCACCCCCAGGCACCAAAGTGTGACAATAGGCCTGCTCTCCTGTCAGCTTGAGTTAAGAGAAGACAGAATAGTGTGTGTGTCAGTGAGAATGCATGTGTAAATCATCATCACCATCATTTAATATCCGTTTTCCATGCTGGCATGGGTTGGACGGTTTCACTGAGGTCTGGCAAGCCAGATGGCTGCACCAGGCTCCAATCTGATCTGGCAATGTTTCTATAGCTGGATGCCCTTCCTAACGCCACGTGTATTTGTTAAACTTTTACAAGAAAAAGGTTGACAGTAACTGACTTTAAGGATTTGATTTGCTTGACAGAAAAAGAAACATTAACATGCATGGATGCGTGTGTGCGTGCGTGCGTAGATGTGTGTGCGTGCATGCGTACGTACATACCTACCTACCTACCTACCTACCAAAAGGTGAAAAATGCCAGAAAGAAATTTGTAAACCTATCTAACTTTTGCTTCAGGCAAAGTTTTTGTTTTGTCAGGAATTAAAAGTAAAATTTTTAAAATTCTAATTTTAATTCATTTTCAAGAAAATGGAGGTTTTCTGGCTCTCTATATCTCGGTTAAATTTCAAAATTCAATCTCAGTTACTTTAATAAGAAAAATCTTAACAAAATAATTATAAACCGATAATTGCCTATCTATGTATAATCCTTTTGAATCTTTTTGGTTTGATGGGCAACATTTTTCAGAGGAAATAGGCAGCACTTCGCCCATTTGGTTGCTGAGACGCCATCAATGATGTTGGTGGTTATTTGTCTAGCTCCAGAGTTGGAATGTTGGAAAGACTGTCTCCAGAGTTGGAATGTTGGACATAGACTGCTTGTACGTCTGGGCTCTTCGCCGGTCGGCGAGAAAGAGAATGAATAAGGGCGCGAAACTTGGATGTCGAATGACCACGCATGCGCACGAGACTCTTCCTGTATTCCTTCCGGAACTAGTCCCTGCGCATGCGTGGATAAGCTTTCCGGAATGTCTGCTATTAAGGCGTCACTACATGGCTCCCCCGCGAGTGCCGAAAGCACGTAAATAGAAAATTTGGAGGGACGCCTGAGGCAAGATGGCCACCGAAACCACCCACAAGATGTGGTACAAACACACACACAAAGAAAAATCAAAGAAATGAATGTACACTTGTGAGATACATGCATGCAATGTACAAATGAATTGACAATGATAAAACAACCGTGATGACAACTGTCCAGGAAACTGGAATCACGCAATGTAAAAGTCTGATTGTTTTTTTCTGAAAGGAAAGAAAATATATGAGTGCACAAGTGTGTGTGTGAGAGAAAACACAGAACATAGTAAAAGTGTTTGTAACATAGACTGTGAAAAGTCTTAAAACACTGAGATGGAGAAAACCAGTTCGTATTAAAATTCCACAAGGAGATAGAATGTCCATACGCAGGAAGTTGCGGTCAAGGAGCAGAGCTGTAGTTGAGCGTCGATGCTGGGACCTGTGTTACCTGGTACGGAATATTCTATTAAAGTTACACAAGGATTTAGAATGTTCATATGCAGGAAGTTGCGGTCAAGGAGCAGAGCTGTAGTTGAGCGTCGGATGCTGGCTGGGACCTGTGTTACCTGGTACTGAATATTCTGGCTGGTTAGTTCTGGTCTGTTGATCGTGAGTGGAAACATCCACTCTAACAGGGTCGAGATAAAACCGCGCTTGTTGATGTTGGTTGCTTGTGTATGTGTAGAAGTCATGTTGACGACGTTGGTAGTACGTAGAGTCGTATTGCTGCTGGCGACGTCTGGGGCGATGCTTGTAGTTCGTAGTGGTTGTTGATGTCGTCGCTGTAAACTGGCTGTAGCTGTGTTCTGTATGTGTGTGGTGGTAATGATGTTGACAGTGGTGTGTGGTGTTTGAAAAACGGGCATGTCGTACACGAAAGTTGAGGGTTTGCCAAGGTACGCTTCTTCAGATGGTCGGCAGACACAATCTCTGTACAACCATTAGCGTCGACCTTGAAGAAATTCAACCCAAGACTGCGGGTTGGGCGAGGCGTGTAAGGCAGCCTTAAATTGCCTATGAAAACGCTCAACCATCCCATTAGAAGCGGGATGGTAGCTGTTGGTGCGTATCAGGAGAGACAAATTTGACAGGGCGTCTATTTGAGAGGTACCGTTGGTGGCATTGCTGGAAAATGCTGTCATGAATTCGGAGCTGCGAGCGAAAATGACCAAAAGATCCCGTGCAAATGAAGATAAGCCAGTAACTCTTCCATTCTCCGGCCGAGAGAAACGGAGAGGTGACGAAATAAGCTGAACTGGGAACAAGTAAGCATCAACAAATGTTATGTACCCACTGAAATGTAACTGTGCATTTTACTGCTATTTTCAGCAAGTAGAGGACGCTGTGTAAGAATGAATTGACGTCTCGTGAAACATGTAGGAAATTGCTCAAAAAGTTGTTAGGATGAAATAACCGTGAAGTTTTTTGTGTGAAAAACCACAAAGGTCTCAGCCGCAAAGAAGTCTTTGGTTATAGGCTCTGGAAGTCATTGACAAGATGAAAAACTTTAACGTAGAAAAATTTTCTTAGCTTTTCACTTGTGATGGATGAGGATGTAGAGGCAATCCTGAAGTTGAACATCGCGAAACATACGAATTCAATGGCTGTTGAAACGAGGTCTGTAGATCTTTTAGCTCGGGGTACCAATTGTAGTATTATTGGTCGCAGTTCAGATTTTCGGCTGCAGTTGTTCTTTATTCGGGGTCATCAATTGTAAGGAAGTGCCGTGTGATGACCAAGAGAAAGTCCTGCAGCTGTGGAATAAGCTGATGCGAGTGAGTGTGTGCATTCTCTGGTGGTATTATTGGTCGGTAGATCAGAATCCTCGGCCGTGGTTGTTCTTGAGTCGGGGTCACCAATTGTAGGGATTCTCCGGGCTGCGTTTGTTCTTGCGTCGGGGTCATCAATTGTAGGAAAGTGGTTATACACCATTAGGTGTACACCGCTTCCGTACATTAAATTTCTAGAAGAAACAACGGAACGCAAATTCTGAAATATCAACACAACAATATTTATTTACAAAGGAAATAGGCAGCACTTCACCTTTTGGTTGCTGAGACGCCGTCAATGATGTTGGTGGTTATTTGTCTAGCTCCAGAGTTGGAATGTTGGAAAGACTGTCTCTAGAGTTGAAATCTTGGAGAGAGACTGCTTGTACATCTGGGCTCTTCGTCGGCCGGCGAGAAAGAGAATGAATAAGGGCGCGAAACTTGGATGTCGAATGACCACGCATGCGCACGAGACTCTTCCTGTATTCCTTCCGGAACAAGTCCCTGCTCATGCATGGATAAGCTTTCCGGAATGTCTGCTATTAAGGTGTCACTACAGGATCTTTCGCCTATCGGAACAAATTTAACATACAAAATAGAATTATATAATGGACAAACGCCTTTAAGCTATACAACAAAAGGAGAATTATTATACAATTACAACAACAATAAAAGAAAACAAACAAGGTCTTTCGACTATCAGACGAGTGCAGTAAGTTAGCACAAGGAAAAGGAAAATGGAAAAGTCATAACAGACCGGGTGGCAGGACAGAACAGATGCGAACGGCATGAAAGGCATAGTTACGTACGTATATACATACAAAAAGAGTTACGTACGTACATACATACCTACATAGAGCGAAAGAGAGAGAGAGGGAGACAGAGAGAGAGAGAAAGAGATAGAGCGAGTGAGAGAGGGAGGGGGCAGAGAGGGGAGAGAGAGAGAGAGGGAAAGAGAGACAGAGAGAGAGAGCGAGAAAGAGAGAGAGAGGGAGACAGAGAGAGAGAGAGACAGGGAGAGAGAGACAGAGATAGAGCGAGAGAGAGAATGAGAGAGACAGAGATACAGGAATAGAGCAAGAGAGAGAGAGATAAAGCGAGAGAGAGAGAGAGAGGGGGAGATAGAAAGAGCGGGAGAGAGAAAGATAGAGAAAAACAAGAGTGGCCGATGGTGGGGACGAACGTCAGGTGGACTTCAGTGCCTACCTGCACGCCCTGCTACGGCTGTCGACGGGCGAGGCACAGTGTTGCGAAAGACCCATCACAGCTGCGGACGTACGGGACGCGATGGCGGGCTGTGCAAGAGACAAGTCGCCTGGCTTGGATGGTCTTCCCTACGAATTTTATTGTCATATGCCGGACTTGTTTGGGGACGTCTTGGCAAGTGTGTACTACAACTGGCAGCAAAACGGGAGCATACCCAGTTTTGTGAGCCGAGGTGCGGTAACACTGCTAAAGAAGGACCCAAACAAGGGGGATGTCTTAGATAACTTCAGGCCCATCACTCTGCTTAACGCAGATTTGAAAATTTTGGCCAAGGTGCTAGCTGAGAGGTTGGCGCTTGTCATCGGCAAACTGGTCGACACGGCGCAGACGTGCGGCGTGCTGGGCAGAAGCATCCATGACAACCTCCACCTAATACGCTACATCATGGACAGGGTAGTTAAGGAACCCGGCATGGGTGGGGCGTTAATCAATTTAGATCAAAGTAAGGCATTCGATCGGGTGGACCATCGCTACTTGGCGGCTGTTCTCAGAGCAGCTGGTTTCGGTCCGGTCTTCCGCGGTTGGATCGCTGCAATGTACAGCGGCATCCGATCTGTGGTAAGGGTGAACGGCCACCTGTCGAAACCCTTTGACATAACGCGTTCGGTTAGACAGGGCTGTCCACTGTCGTCACTTCTGTACGTGCTCACTCTCGAGCCACTACTGCGGAAGCTGGCGACTTTGAGGGGCATCCCGCGAGAACTGGGTTGTGGGCGGAGCGTGTCTGTGAACGCGGACGACGTCACCGTCATAGTGTCGAGCGACAGCACGTCCAGCTAGTCGACGAGACACTACGTGAATACGAAGCGGTGACGGGAGCAAAAATTAACCCGGAGAAGTCGGTGGGTTTGCGTCTCGGCACCTGGAGAGACAAGCCCATGCCGTCGTCCACCTTTCTCTCTCTTGCTCCTCTCTCTCTCGTTCCTCTCTCTCTTTCGCTCCTCTCTCTCTCTCTCGCTCTTCTCTCTCTCTTGCTCCTCTCGGATCTTTTTGGTTTGACAGGCAACATTTTTCATTTATGTTTTATGTAGTGTTTTTGGTACTGAAACACTTTCAAACTTCGTATACTTGTATGTATTGTGATATAGAACAGATAAAAAATTTTGTAGCTGATAAGGGAAAAAAAGGCCATCAAAATACTTGAATATTGCCTGCACTTGTTATTGGAGCTGGCAGAATTATTAATGCACTTGGTGGAGGTGCATTAATAATTCTGAGTTTGATTTGAAGAAGATTTGGCTGCTATTTCTAGGAAATGAAGCACTTGGTGGAGGTGCATTAATAATTCTGCCAGCTCCAATAACAAGTGCAGGCAATATTCAAGTATTTTGATGTCTTTTTCCCCTTATTAGCTATTACTCAATCAACTGAAACAAGTAGAATAGTGTAATTCAAGCATAATAGCAGCCAAATCTTCTTCAAATCAAACTCTACCATCATTTAGAAAATGTGTTACTGAGTACTAGCGAAAAATTGTTACAAACACAGATACGCACAGCGTAATTTATTATATAAACAATATATGCGTATAAATTACCATTTTTCTGTAATTTTGTCTGCTTCAAAAGAAAACAAACCAAAAAACCGGATGAAATATGTCAACAAGGGATTAATACCATATACACAGCCACAGCAGTAACTGTATTCAACTGAATAGACGTCAGTCATTGGTTGAAATTACAGAAATACGACAACTTTAACATGAAATAACTTGCGATGTACAATTTTTTGTTAAGAAGGCTAAGAGAAAAAGTTGTTTTGTATGACATTCTACCAGTGTCCCAAGTTTGAAAGTGTTTCGTTAAGAAAACAAGTGTTGCCCGTCAAATCATAAAAATCCCCTACCGACCTATCAAAAGGTGAAAAATGCCAGAAAGAAATTTGTAAACCTATCTAACTTTTGCTTCAGGCAAAGTTTTTGTTTTGTCAGGAATTAAAAGTAAAATTTTAAAAATTGTAATTTTAATTCATTTTCAAGAAAATGGAGGTTTTCTGGCTCTCTACATCTCGGTTAAATTTCAAAATTCAATCTCAGTTACTTTAATAAGAAAAATCTTAACAAAACAATTATAAACCGCTAATTGCCTATCTATGTAAAGCTTTTTACTTACACTAAAATTTTGAAGAAAATCAATTGAGGGGAGGTAAATATAAAGATTGTCTCCCTTGAATATTCAAAGTTGGTTTCTCTTTTACTCGTATCGTGATGTTTACATTTTGTAAGCAATCCCCATGCTGGTGTTGTTTGACTCGACAATATGTAGCTTAAGTCTCATTACCCTATGAGAGTACATTGCAGAGAATGTAGACAACATACACATTACTTTGGTTACTTGCTGGACAGATTTTGGTTGCTCTGTATAACATTTTAAAGTGAGAGGCTGAATTATCCCTGCTATAAAAATTCTGTTTTTAATGATAATGGTTTCATGTGTTGTTGGCACTCCGTCGCTTACGACGTCGAGGGTTCCAGTTGATCCAGTTGAGGGGATAATTTTAATCTTAATGATAATTTTCCCAGTTACTCATTAAAGTAACTGGAAACATTTTAATGATAATTTTCCCAGTTACTCATTAGTGTAACTGGAAACATTATCATTAAAATAAAAATTATACCCCCCAAAAGCCATCTTTACTCGTTTTTTCAAATATATATATATGTGTGTGTGTGTGTGTGCATGTTTGTGTGTGTGTATGTTTGTGTGTGTGTATATGTATAGAAATATAAAAAATAGAACAAAAACGTAATAGAGGACAGTAAAACATTCGGACAGAGAGACAATACAAAGGCAGACAGGAAAAACAACAATTAGAAAGACAGGCAAAAAAAAGACGGGCCATTCGTGGCCTTCTTTCCTCAGTCAAGTTACCAGAAGTCCCTACTGTTTCGGGCAGTCACACTTGAGACAGCTCGATCTGGTTGCCCCCAAAAAAGTCTAAGCTAAGTGCATTAAATTTTTTTTGTAAGAAAGCTAGCGAATATGTACAGCAACAAAAACTAAGAACAGAGGACATGGTACACAATTACAAATACAAACAAGAAAAGAACAACAGGTGTCTTTCGACTGCGAATGAATCAAATTGAGCTGGCATGTATGAAGTGAAAGCCTAAAGGCAGGAACATAACAGATGGACATAAGAGGTGTTGGCGGTCGGCAGTCAGTCCAAGAAAGAAAGATCATGGTTGGCTGGACTCTGGTCACGTGGAAGGAAGAGAGAGGGGTAGGGGGCATCAGGATTGACAGATTAGAAAAAAAATCAGAGATAAAGGGAAAGGTACAGGGGAGATATACGAGGGGGAAAAGTGGGAGTTAAAGAAAGAGAGAGCCAAGAAATGTGACAGAGAGAGAGAGAGAGGGGGAGCAAGAAAAAGAAAAGAGGAAGAAAGTATGAGGAGGATTAAAAGATAGAGTAAGAGTCGTACAAAATTTAGATACATACCTACTATAAGGTGAGCATAAATCATAAATCCCAAAAAAGAAGCACACTCTTAAGTTATAGAGCAGTATAGTATATATAGGGTAATCTTCCAGTTTCGGGAGGTAAAAAAAGTAAATAAAATACAAGGGAAATAACTTAACGTCTTACTAGTATTATCCTTACTATTCTGAAATGTATTTTTTTTTTTTTTTAGCTGTTTATAAATAAAATCGGTAATCTTCCACTTTCGAGGGGTTAAATAAATTACAAGGGAAATAACTGAACGACTTACCAGTATTATCCGTACTACTTTTTCTCTAAAACAGCATGCGACGGAATTTTAACAGGCAGAAAAGAATCTAAAACAGCATGCGATGGAATTTTTTTTTTTATAAAACTTCGAAATGTTTTTTTCTTTTTACAAACAGCATGCGACGGAATTTTTTTTTATAAAAGTTTAGGGTTAGGGTTAGGGTTCGGGTTATGGTTCGGGTTAGATGTTGTGTGTGATTTATATATAAACAGTTAACGTCAATCAAATCACGTGATTTATTTATAAACAAAGTAGTACGGATAATACTGGTAAGACGTTCAGTTATTTCCCTTGTAATTTATTTAACCCCTCGAAACTGGAAGATTACCATAAAATCACACACGTGATTGAAGTTAACTGTTTATATATAAATCACACACGAGATTGAATATCATAGTACCGGCTGCACAACATCTTATGGTAATCTTCCAGTATAGGGAAATAACAGTCAAACTAAAGCGTTTGACCCGAGCTCAAAAATAAAAAAAATAAATTAGTGTAATAGGTGTAAAACAACTTGCTGTGAACGAATATGAAGAATGCGCGCTCGCGAACGGGTGGGGTGAGGAGAGTACGGATAATACTAGTAAGACGTTAAGTTATTTCCCTTGTATTCTTATTTACTTTTTTTTACCTCCCGAAACTGGAAGATTACCCTATATAGATAGAGTTAGATAAGGTCGGTCTATGGAATTACCCTGGGTTTCACATCCATAAAGAGCTTAACTTTACAGTGTATCATCAAACCCCGTACCTGTTGGCATATGGCCTCTCTAGCCTTTAAATTTTTGTGGAGTAGCCAAGGTCATAAGCCAACAGGTCTAAAGTCTGATGATATGCTGTAATGCTAAGCACTTTATGAACCTAGGGTAATGCCATAGATCGGCCCTATCTCTCTCACTTCCTCTCTCTATCTCTCTCTATTTAGAAGGTTAATTTTATGGCTGATCAGAGAGTGACCATTGGTTTGCACCCACAAATGGTCACTTTCTGACCAGCCTTAACAATCAACCTTCTAAAACTAGATACTTCTGCTCGAATGTTTTATAGTGTACTTCTTTTTTGGATACATGAAATACTGACGATATATATATATATATATATATATATATATATATATATATATATGTCAGTGTTGATCAACTTATGCAGGCTTCACAACAGTCCTCTTTATCTTCTACCGTACCCAACAATCAACAACACATAAACAAAACACATTATTTGACAATAGTGCATTGCATACTGACAGAGTAACCAAGAGTGGAAGAAGAGTACATTGGCCAGCTAGATACACTCATATGTATTTTTATTAACACAAAGGTATACACACACACACACACAAAAAATGTTTCCTTTTCATAATTCCCAGATAAAAAAAAAAGAACAGCAGAACTTTGTACTTTCTATGAACTTTTCATTGTTGCATGGATATTTTTTCAACAGTTTCAGTATTCAGCACTTATTCTTTTCTTTTTCTTTTTGTACTTGTGTTGGTCTTTTTTCTTTTTATGTAAATTCTCTTTACTGTTTTGTTCTTACATTTCATGGAAAGAACTGGGTGGGGGCTACTTGTAGTGGGGATTCAAAACTGAACCACTAGGTAGCTGGTCAGACATCATGCTCGGTTATTTCTTGAACTAACATCATTTTGTGAGGATGCAGTTTCAAATCAGCATGCAGCATCCTCCTCAAACTTTGGCTAGATATTCCTAATGCTATGCCATGCTCATGAGCAGGACACTTTGGCAATTGCTGAACAGATGCTGTTACTGATGTCACATTTTCTGGAGTTCTAACGGTCCTAGGTCTGCCAGGAGATTTTCAATGTGGATCCAGTTGCATGAAGGTTAGAAATTCAAAGCAAAATCGTTTTCTGGTCTGGTACAGATGCATTTCGACTGAGTGCAAAGTGTCTAGGGAATGCTCACTGCGTCACTAGACTTAGACCCCCCTCTCCCACTATTCCTCATGATGGGGAGAGAGTAATAGTAGGCATAGAGACGATGAGGGTGGTGGTGAAGACAGAGAGAGAGAGAGAGAGAGAGAGAGAAGGAAAAAGAAGAGAGACAAAGATATTTAGGGAGCGTTGATGATGTTTTATTAAAAGTAGTAGTGTTGTTGGAGGCAATGGGAGTAATAATAAAAGAGAGAGAAAGAGGGAAATGATGTACAGCTTTGTTTAACCGATGTCTCTTTGATAGAAATTCCTGTCGTCAACATAGTGAACACTCATTTTTGTTTTATTTTTTGCTTTTTTTAATACACACACATACATATATATATATATATATATATATATATATATACATATATATATACTTTATTTAAAAGCAGCAGAAAAATAACAAAAGGCTGTTACTCTGAGTTTCACACACATATATATAAGATGCACTTTAATTGAAATAAAGTTTCCCCAAAATTAAACGTATCTAATATAATTAATATGAATGTCAGTATGTCACACTTTTTTCAACTTTAAATCCTTTTTACTGGAAGCACAAGGCCTCAAATTTTAGGGGAAGGGATTAAGTCAATTACATTGATCTCAGTACGTAACTGGTATTAATTCTATCAATCCCAAAAGGATGAAAGGCAATGTCGACCTTGGTGGAATTCGAACTCAAAACCTAACAGCAGACAAAATACTACTAGGCATTTTGCCCAGTGTACTAATGATTCTGTCAGCTCACTGCCTTAAAATAATATGATAATATAATATAATAAATGTGAATGTCAGTGTGTCACACTTTTCAACTTAATTCTTAGAGGCTGTAGCCCAACATATCATACCATTTTGGAATCAGGCTGACTCTGTGAGTAAATTAAAAATATTCCGGACCAAATCTGGACCCACAATCCCGAAATTTTGGATTCCCAAGTTTTCATTACTGTGATTGTTTTCAGAGATTTTTTTACATGACTTTTTGTAACAAATTTTTGTGTATGATAACAATTTTTATAATTTAAAGGTCAACTCTGCAAGTAAATTAAAAACATTCCAGGCCGAATCCGGACCTGCAATCCTGAAATTTTGGATTCCTTTCTTTCATTACTGTGATTGTTTTTGATGATTTTTTTTACATGACTTTTTGTAACAAATTTTTGTGTATGATAACAATTTTTATAATTTAAAGGTCAACTCTGCAAGTAAATTAAAAACATTCCAGGCCAAATCCGGACCTGCAATCCTGAAATTTTGGATTCCTTTCTTTCATTTCTGTGATTGTTTTTGATGATTTTTTTTACATGATTTTTAGCAAAGAATATGGATCTGACTCTGGAGGAGGCAATTGCAACAAATTCTCCAAAACAAGCCAGAGATCTGTTTGCAGATCTTCCCATTCGGGGTTAGGCACTTCGTCGCCTTCCTGGCACGTGAAAAGACATCCAAGCGAGATCGTTGCCAGTGCCGCTGGACTGGTTCCTATGCAGGTGGCACATAAAAGCACCCATTACACTCTTGGAGTGGTTGGCGTTAAGAAGGGCATCCAGCTGTAGAAACTCTGCCAAATCAGATTGGAGCCTGGTGTAGCCATCTGGTTCACCAGTCCTCAGTCAAATCGTCCAACCCATGCTAGCATGGAAAGCGGACGTTAAACGATGATGATGATATATATATATGCATACACATACAAACGTATTTGTGTGTGTGTGTGTGTGTATGCAGACTGCAAAATAATTAGCTAATTAACTGAAAAATAAGCTTTGATCAAGTAACACCATCATTATCACCATCACTATAATGTTTAGAGTTTCATACTAGTTAAATAGGTTTTGCAGTTTGACACATTGTTATTCCTCTTGATCATGTGACTCATGCCACATTTCTGAATTTACCGACTTCTTGTCTGCTACACACATTGGCTGGTGCCTATAATATCCAATTTGTCTTCTCAGCTTGTGTCCACAAGCTTAGACTTTCATTTAATGTCTAAGAATTGCTATTATGCAGCTTTGTACTTCATACATCTACTTCTTACACAAAGAGGTAAAAACCTTTTGTTGCTAAAATGTTCCAACACTAATTAAAGTTCACCTAAGCAGTACTGTTACTTTAGCAAGCCACTTAAACAATATCATTTCATAGGTGTTCTGACTGTGATCACATTCAAAAAATAAAAAAAACAAATCACTTATATACATTGTTTGTTTTTCTGCCAGAGACCCAATTGTACTTCTTGTGCACCTAGTACCAACATTGAATATAAAGTACTAAGGTTTTTCTTATACAGTGAACAGGGTTACTTTCCAAATGGAAATATGAGTTAATACTATCTGTTGACGTTATCTTTGGACTATAGGACACATATAAGATGCAATGAAAAGTGGACAGGATTAAAAAAATTCCCAATGACATTTATTGAACTTTGGATTCTAATGAAATATTTTGTTAACTTCTATGTGAATTTTTGTTTTACTTATAACTTGTGCTAATAAAGACAGTAGCATAATGGTTTGAAATTTCTTATCCTGGCATAACCTCAGTTTATTAGTTTTGTTGAAACAAACCTATGGCCAAAAAGATACTATTTAAATATTTTGGGTTTTCCACTTCAAGTGTTATGTTTCAATCTGGTTTGAAGAATAAGCTGCAGATTCTGCCATGTGTTATGGTTCATTGATCAGAGCACAAAACATTTTTTCTCCTCTCTGTTTATTCAGTTTTCACAGTGTCCACATTTGAACAAAGAAATGCTATTTTGTATTTGTATACAAAGGTAAACAAAGACTTTGTTGTGCAATTGTGCAATTTGTATTAGTTACTTAGCTACAATAAACATATTCTGGTATGACTACATTAGCAAAAGTCTAATTGGAAAAACATTTTTTGAAATTTATAATTGAAAGGTCTGTTCATAAAAGGAGCTGTGAAAATGCTGGAAAATATTTCTGCATATCAGGGTTTCCTTAATATATATCAAAATAAATACATTGGTGCAAAGACTATTAACCAATTTTCCACTGATTAATTATTAATAATTTCAAAGATTCCAAACAATTCTGTAATGTATTGAGTTGTTTGAACAAGAATGAAGATTGCAATCAAACTATAGAAGAATTTGAGCTTTTGGCTATAGATGTAGATACATAAGGGGGAGTAAATACACAAACAACATATCTGAAGTAAATACAGTAATTTTTTGCTACATACATGCAGTACTTCTTTGATATTGAAATTCCTTTCAATTTGATTCTTCTCTACATAGTCCAATCTCCTAATCCATCTCATGACAAATTAGCAAATGTTCTCTGACTACTTCATATGTCACAATCATTGAGTGCATGACAGAAATCAATTACAAGACAATATTCTGATAACCTAAAGATTGCTACCACTGTAACCAAGAGCTCAATTTCCTCAACAAAGCCTAGCAAATATTAGTTTTGAGAGATAACAAAATTTCCTTGATTACTTTCTTTACTAGTTTATTTCAACAATTCATTTGTATGACAATGTACAAGCAATTGTCATCTATGAAAACAGAAGATTTCAAGAAACGTCTAACAACCTTAGTGTGCTTAAAAGAAACTTAGACTTTGCTATAATAACATATTTGCATTAAAGTTAGAACTGAAAACAATTTAACATAATACTACATTTTAAGATTTAGCAAATTTTTAAAAGCGCACAAAAATTGAAGAAAATATTTAGATTTATTTGAATAGATGATCTGAGAGAGAAAGAAGAGAATAATATTTACAAAATAATTTAGTCTTTTAATGGGAACTTTTCTATGGAATACAAAAGTCACTCTGTTGATAATGAAGGTAATTTTAAAACAGTTAAAATTTATTTTAATAGTTTTATTTAAAGTGTAGTGTAAAATAAATGTGTATAGTGTGTGTATGAAGACAAAAACAATAAAAATCCATTAAAGATAAAAAATACTGTATACATTTTATTTGAATTAAAATGTTCAAAGCACATTTTAAATGCATTTTACAATATAAAATTTTTGTACTTATACAGTCTATGTTAAAATATTACAAATAAAATTAAGATAAACTAGAAAGATTAATCTGATGTAAAAAATTATCTAAATAATGTAGTTATTTCATGTTAATTCATTTTTCCAAAGTAACTAAAAAATAGATTTAAAATATTTTCTTAATTTATCTAACATTTTACAATGGTAAACAGAATACATATATAATAAATTTCAGAGATACAAATTTTTATCTGAGATAACTTCTCTCAAATACTAAATCAAATTTATTTTCCTTATATAAATCAATAAAAGCATAGAAAATATTAAATAAAAAGTTAGCTAAATAACTTTTAAGTGAAAAAGCTGACAAAAAAGTTTCCTTTAATTTATGAAATGAAATAATTTAGATGACAAAAACCTGCAAAGGAAAATTAAAAAAAAGAATTAACAAAATAAGCTTGGATGATTTTTTTTTTTACCAAGGAAAATAGTATTTCAATATTTAATTTTGAGGGAAGCAATGTTAAAAATACTCATTAATTGAACAAATAAATATTAAAATTTCCTACATTACATATTTATTCATAAATCTAATACCCTTAAGATGAAATTAAGGATAATTTTGGCAAACATTTCCCCCTTTCCTTATTTGCTATTAATTATATATTTAAATATTTGCTAATGAAGGAATATATTACCTGATTTTCCATAAAAATTAGTCTATAGCAGTTTTAGTGCTATCTATCTGTAAATGTTTAAAAGATTTCAAAATTCCAAATGTTTACCAGATAAGCAAAAAAAAAAAAAAAAAAAAAATACTTATATGTAAAAGATTGAATTAAAATAAAAAAAGATTAATTGGTATCATAAATGACCAACAGTAAGAATTTCATTATTTCAATGTTTTGCTCTTCTAAGTTTAAAAAAAAAAGGGAAAAAAGAAAAAAAAACATATATATATGTATGTATATATATATACATATATATATATATATATATATATATATATATATATATATATACATACACACACACATACACATATGTGTGTATATATATATAAATATATACATATATATATACATATGTACACACATATATATACACACATATACATATATACACACACATGCATACTATATATATATATATATATATATATATATATATACACACATATAAATATATATATATATATACACACACACACACACACATATCTATATATATATATATATATATATATATATATATATATATATATATATATATATATATAATATACATACATACATATATACATATATATGTATACTGATATACTTCCGAATTAAGAAACTTGGAGTTCTTAATAACAAACTAACTAATATGTTTATTAACAATGATCATGATGATAATGTTGAAGATGAAGGTGATATTTGTAACAACAATAATAACAATAACAGAACTAAAATTAAAGGCAGCATCAACAGTAATAGCAGAAAAGAAAAACAATCTGTTTAATTACTCGGAGCAAAGAAATATTCAAAAATAATAAATTTTAAATAATTTGCTCTTTTGATCTAAGAGATTAAGTAGATCAGATTTCATGTGTATGTTAATTGTAATTGTATAGCAACTGCTACTTGGGAAATAAATTATTATGCAAATAATAAAATATTTCTAATATCAGTATTGCTATTTTAAACAAATAAAAAAAAAAAACATATAGAAGTCCAAATTTTATCCAAATTCTAATTGAATTAAGAGAGCTCTTCTACATTTTCCAAGAGTGGGGGGTGGTTTACAAAAAGTTTAAACATGAAATATATAACTAAATATTCTAAAAATACAGAAAAGCAAATTAACTAAAAAGAAGGTTTATAGCATTAAACAAAGTCAGTTGCCATATGCACACTATGTTGCTGGATGTAGGAGAAAATTGCATATTACTTTCAGAATTTTTACTTTGATACCGTTACATCAAATCCAGTAATATATACAGTTCGGTAATCCATAGAAAACTATATACATATAAAGAGTGGGAAAATATTGGTTAAACACTGATTTTTTTTTCCAGCATTCATAAGAAATAAAGATTAATTCAGCACCAAATATGATGCCGAAATCCAAAACCTTTGCAATTTACTATTAATTCTAAGTATACCATTAAGTGAAAAAGTGATTTCAGTTTTTAAGGATAAAGTTTTGTTGCACTAAAGATATTAGTAATTTTTCAGAATGCATTTTTATTATTAGACTAAACATTAAGTTTCTATAGATGTATTTATGTATTTGATGAAAAGTACTTACAAGTATGTATTTATATACGTAACTGGAATTTGATGGATATATATATATATATATATATATATATATATATATAATATTAATTGCAATATGTGTATATCCAATTTCTCCTCAGTATATACACACATACATGAATACTGAACTTTTGTGTGTGTGTGTGTGTGTGTGTGTGTGTGTGTGTTCGGGTGCTTATGAATGTGTGTGTATGTTCACCTATATGTGAGTATGTCTATGTGTGTGTATATAGATTTATGTGTCTGTATCTCTGCATCAGTTTGTGGACAAGTAAATATATATACATTTATGTTTGCTTATTGTTAAATGTGTGTAATGTAACATGAGACAACTTTGGATAGGTATAGAACAGTTGTAGCCATGGTTAGCTCCACAGCAGTGTGTGTGTATGTATACATACATACAAATATATTCACACACACACACACGCACACGCGCACACACACACACACACATTCCAAATGAATCGAGAAGAATGCATGATGCACAAAACAAATCCTTTATTGTTTAGTAGTGAGAGTAAAAAAACTCTGCAATGTTAAGTTTTGGTTAAATTATACTGTTCTTAATGGACATTTCCTCACTGATTGTTCTTGTCTAACTCTGATTTAACTTACTTAAAACAAATTAGCTAAAATTTATCTGCTAAACTAAATTTTTATATAGTTTGTATTCTGTAATCTTGAAAATCTGGAGATATTTCTAACATGTGTATTAATTGGTGCTAAAATATCAAATCTATATGTTCTGAATATCTGCTTCAAAGCTACTAACATATTTCTAATGAAATGTTCTGAGAAAATAAATGGATGAGTGGTGGGAATAGTTTTAGACAGTTACTCAAATCTAGATATGTAGGGACACTGAATTAATATGTTGCTGATGCTGTGATTTATAATGAATGATATTCATATTTAGTTGAAATGCTAAACATATACTGAAATTCAAATTATAATCAAGTTCTCATTATAACTATAATTTTTATTTATAAATAAAATTTAATAACTAATATCATTAATATTTTAGTCAAATTTATTATACTTAGAACATTAATAGCAGTGAATAAGAAAATACCAGTAACGACCCAACACTAGTTCAATTGCAAAAACAGTTCAAATAGACATAAGCAGAAAAAATTTTCTGATTCTGTCTTGGTTATATAAATTAATATATTTTTTTTTTAAAGATACAATTTCTTGAATATTTAAATGTATAAACACATATACCCACATTTATCTATCTACATGAATACATATGTGAATATGTAGATGCAATATAAACATATATTTACATATGTACATACACCCATGCATCTTATATGCACACATATAAATACACTTCCAAATAAGAATGCATGTATATACACATATGTAAATACATTTATATGCAGATACACACACACACATGCACATTATATATATATATATATATATATATATATATATATATATATATATATATATATATATATATATATATATATATATATATATATATATATATATGTATATATATGTATATATATATATATATATATATGTATATATATATATATATATATATATATATATATATATATATATATATATATATATATATATATATATAGACACACAATTACAAGATCTTTTGTCCATATAAATGCAAAGTAAAGCACATGGTGAAGCACTGTAGCACTAGAATAAAGACATAAGGCAGCAGGTAAGGGCTTGTCATTTGAATTAATGAGCTGTTTCATTATATAGAAATGAACACAAAGAACATTTTTATGATTTTCCTGCTATCTAACACATATATCTAAAGGAAAGAGGTAAAAGAATGGAAATGAAAAAAAAAAAAAAAGGGAAATGTAACTTTGCTTTTTTTTTTTTTCTGTAAGTAAAGGCTGAAAAGTCTTTTTTTTTGTTTTATGGACTAACTTACAATTCTTGAGAACCAACCAAAACTTACATCAGTATAACCATTATTTATTTATACTACAGTATCCCTGCATTACGAGGTAACAAAAAAATTTACACCATTCTTATGTCTTTAGTGATGTATATATCACTAAACAATCCTTTGTATTTGAACAATTATTTACAATAAGATGCTCATAATTATTTTCTGTAAAATGCTTATTGAAATGACTGATTGATGAACACAGTTAGAAAATGTTCCTTTTTTTTCATGCATGATTTTTTTATATTTAGTTATTTGTTGTTTTTTTATGTTTCTCTCCAATTCACACAGTCAAAATGATGGGATCATACTTGATGCTTGCCTTTTATGCATAGGGCAAGTTCAGAAAATTCTTGTATCCTGGTCTGTCATTACTTGGACAATGACATTTCTGCTTACAGTGTAATTTACTCAGTCTTTTTGTTTCTTTTACTTTCATTATATACAGCTGGGCCATTTAAAATAAGCTTATTCCTGGATCACTGGAAAAAGGAAAAGAAAAGGACAATAATTACTTTAAAAACATTAAATCTTAACACAATATCTGATACTTAAGACCTTTACATTCTGTTTAAGGAATATAGATTTAGATTTAAATGTATAATTAGTAATAATAAATTTACTGTTATTTATCATAGGAGTTAAATATGGGTATCAAACACAAACATCTGTGTGTATACATACTTGTGTGTGTGTCACTTCTCTCTCTACATATATAATTGCAAGTTTTACACTTCTAAATGATTTATTTTAATTTGCATGAATGAAAGCACTTAATGATATGGACAGTATATGAGTGTGTTGGCCAAAAGCATGACTATAAATAACTGTATTTTAATAAAAGCATTTATCTGGGCCATTTGATAAATTTATCTATTGACTAAAGGTTTAGAATATTTAGGAAGAAGAAATATTGATGTAGCATTTACAAATGTAGTTACAACATCCTATAATATAGCAAATTTTATGTTTCAAATAAAAAATTCATAAAAAAAGGAAAAACAAAAAAAGCAGCTGAATTAGACTCAACTGACCAAAGTATATACTGGTTACCTGCAGGGCAACGAACATATAGAATTGAAGAATGGCAACACTTCATGCAATAATTAAGCTCTTGATTATCATTTTTTAACAAAACAAAACAAAAAAAAAATGGATAATATGAAAGGAAGAAAACTGAAAAACAAACAACATGCAAGTAGCTTTTGGAAATTGAAAACAAACACACATACATGGGCACACACACACACACACACAAGCATGCACGCACGCACACACACACACACACAGACAGAGCCTTATATTGTAATGTTATAAAAGGACTTATAAGGCAATATATTATTTAGTGAAGTAGAAAAGTATTTTGAGTGTAATATTTACAATAACACGAGGGGAAACAAATTTCAATATTTCCTTGTGAGGAGAATCTGAGATGTTCATTGGTATGGAAAAATAAATGAGACTTATTTCTTGGGTTGAATGAAATGTAAACTTGATATTTCCAGCCAAAAATATCATTTGTATCTAATAAGAAATATTACATACTATTAAAGCATGGTTTTTATCATTAAAACCTAACTTGTTTTGAAAAAATGTAAAACATTGATATTACCAATATACCACTGGTAGTTGAAAAACAAAATCATACTAACGAAAGCTGATGTAAAAGTTATCAAAAGGCAGCTAGTAATGTTTAAAAATGAAGACAAAATTGTTAAGTCTTTGTAAGGGACAACATAAGTTTTTTTTTGTCTCCATATCATGACCTGGCTCTATGATATTGAAGTGCTGTGGGCAGTTAATAGGAAAAAAAGAATGGTTGGAAAGAAAAAAATAAGATATGTACCAATAGTTTTATCTTCAATATAAAACTGAATAAGGAAGGTAAATCAGCATGTTAAGGGTAAGAAATAAAGATTACTAAACATTACAAACAACTATATTTAATTAGGAAAATAAGATATAAATGACACCAATAATATTTTCATTTTAACAGCTGTTATCTTTTTCATGCTATCATAGTTTGGGCAGGCTTCTAGTACAGTATATTTCATTTAGCTGAATTAGTAGACACCATCATGAAATAAAAGAAGAGACTGGAATGTATTTATTGTAGCATCAGTAATTTTGTAATATGATGGGCACTCACTATCTTATATCAATTCTGTTTTGGAAAAACTAATCTTGGAGAAGGGTTGTTTATATTGAAGCAAGAGAGATAACATATTACCAAGATAAATAAATGAGACAACAGAAAAAGTAGCAAGAGAGTAGGTGCTTTGACCACATGCTGCATTACCTAATGATAAATGTCGACAGGAGTTGGCAATTGGTTATTGTAACACCAGAATAAATAACATGCAGATGGAGTAGGTGATGGAAAGTAGATTTTACCTCTTTAAGGAGGTAGATTATTTAGGAATATTCATAACGATTTTAGGAATACATTAAGTTTAAAATTTTAGTCATACATGAGAAAAAGAGAGAGAGAAGGGAGAGAGAGAAAGAGAGAGAGAGAGAAAGAGAGAAAAAGATGTTTTAAATCCATGGGATTTAATTTAAATAGTGACACAGTATAGACAGAATTTCACATTTGATATTAGAGAAAAAATTTTCAAATTTTCAAATTTTCAAATTTCACTCTTAGTACCTGTTGGGAATGATGCTAATACCACAAGATAAAAAAGTATATCAAACAATGATAGTGGTAAATAAGATTATGAGAAGGACAATAAAATTACAGAGCTAATGTGCAGGTTAACAATGAAGTAAACAGAAGTTAGTTTTAAGTATGAATATGCAAAAAGATTCAATACACTATGTATGTATTTGAAGTCAAGCTTTAAGGAATAACCTGTTTTGCAAAGTTTGAATTATTGCAAAAAGGCAGGAAAATATTAAATTGTAGCAAGTGAGGTGTAAAAGATTTATTAGGAAATTGTTGAATATACAGCTAACAAGACATAACATGGAAATCCTCTCATTAGCAATGAAGACTAAAATCAACATGGTTTCAGCATGTTTAAAGCCTAAAGATGTTAAATTCCATGGTACTATTTCTCTGGTGATGGATGTACAAAGACAAGGACTAAGAACACAAAGGACAACAACATCCAAGTAAACATATGCATGTGACAATCTTTTGATTAGGCACGGAAGAGCTACACTCATCAAGTAATAGTAGAAAAGAAAGGAAGTAGACTTTTGTTTCATAGGGGAAAACACAGGAATTAAAGAGCACTAGATTTCAGTGATGTTTTCAAAACAAAAAGTAGAATGGGAGCAAAGAATGTGGGAACTTATTTGCAACATATAGCTTTTGCATATTTACAAACTTACAAACACAACACACGTACATACATGGCAGGTGTATGTATGTATGTATGTATATTACTTAATATACACACAGTATATATTTTTATGAGCCATTACTAGTTTCATGTGATGAAAAACAACTCAGCATTTTATAACACATCTGATGCCTTCACACAATCCTCAGGCTCTGCCCATATAGCATAACAAGCTAAAACAGCTTATATGTATACATTATTATTCTCATTTAACATCCAACTTCCATGCAAGTATAGGCTGGATAGTCTGACAAGATCTAAATGGTCTGGGAACTGCAGTGTACTCCAATGTCTGTTTTGGCATGGCTTTGGTTGAGTGTCCTTCCTAATGCCAACTCTTTTACAGGGTGTACAAAGTATTTTGTTTGCTGTACCTGCATTAGTGAGATCACCATGCAACTTGCAAGAGCAAGATCTTTGACTGAGTGAGCTACAGTAGAAAGGAAGGTAGCTTTATTTTGGAAATAAGAGGTAAATGACTGAAAGAAGATGCCAGAACAGATCAGGTTTCTTTCCACTCTTCCAGGACCTTAGGCATATCATCATCATCACTTAACGTCCGCTTTCCATGCTATATATATATATATATATATATAATACAAATGATATATGAGCATATGCATGTATACATACATATATGTACATACCTACATCTACATGTATATATAGATGCATATTCGGGTACAGGACGTCAAAAAGGAACGGGAACATAAAGCACAAAAAACGGACTTTTTTTACAGACAACAGAATGAACACATAGGAAAACAGACGAGCCACTTATAGAACTTTTCCTTCATCAGCTGCCTCTATTCTAAACTAGGTGTTTCGATATATGCTGAAGTCAAACAAAACAAGCAGAGTAGAAAGATGGGGTATTTCCAATGCAGCACTCAACTTAGGTTTTTAGTCTGAAGGAAAATTGCAGTTCTTCAGATGTAAAAAAAATATCCAATTTTATTTTTAGCATTATTTATACTTTTTGTTTCCTCTTGATACAAGCAAAACACAGTACTGATTAGTTGCGCAATATAAGAGCACACCCTTGATGCAGGTCTCAAAAAGTGCTGCTCTAATGTTCAAAACTGTAAATATTACACAGCTTTTCACATGAAACTTTTGTGTGAATTGGTGTTGGAAACAGAGTTGGTACAGAAACAAATGGGTGGATGGATGTTCTCTAGTAAAGCATATCTTCATTTGTTGTAGACTCCCATCATCTCTTTCTTAAGTTTTAAAGAAATGAGATCAGCTTTCACCATTCCTTTCCATGCCCTCCTTGATCTTTCTTTCTTGCAGGTTTCTTAAAATTTGGGTCACTTGGCACTTCTTTACTCATTTGTCATCCTCCATACACATCACCTGTTTGTATTAGCTCAGTCTTCTCTTTAACATATTACCTCTGCTGCTTCTTATAACTTGTTTTCTCTCAAATCCATTTGACGGTAACATTACATATCAAACGGAGCCTGCTCACTTCTAGCCTTTACACATCCTCCATGTTCAATGTCCATGTTTCACAACCATCAAATGCCATACTTTGGATACAACATCACACAAACTGCCTGTCAATCAGTGGAGAAGCCCTATATTGCCAACTGAAATAATAGTTCCTGAATTTTTCCACACAGTCATTATTCAAGACATTATGCTTCCAAAACAGCCTCCTCCATTGTTAATCTAATCACCAAGGTAACAAAAGCTATCAACTGTTTCTATGGAGCCCTTCAAGTATTTGAAAGAAAAAAATGCATCATGAGTGCTCTTACTGATAATTAATCCTGTCCATCTTCTACATATGAAATCCTTCTTCTCTGTCAGCCTATCTGTGATCCCAGTACATCTCGTGTCTCTATAGTTATGGCATTCTAAACTACTGACTTTTGAGCATGGCCACTTCATTCATAGCAGTAAAGGCTTGTCTTCTTTCCTGATAACTAAAACTTTTGTTTATGCTAAGATTACTTTAAAACCATTTGATTTGGAAAATTTTATTAATCCTTTCCAACATCTTTGAGATGTTTGATTTGAAAGAAAGAAGTCTGTAATTTGAAAGACTTAAGAGTTTGTTCTTTTTGGAAATATGATGCATTACAATAAGTTTCCAGTTGTGTGGCAAGCAGCTGGAAGAAAATTAAGATGATGAACTGAGAGGGAGATAGATAGATAGATAGATAGATAAATAGATAGATAGATAGATAGATAGAGAGAGAGAGAGAGAGAGAGAGAGAGAGAGAGAGAGAGAGAGAGAGAGAGAGAGTGTGTATGTGTTTTTAAGAGTTTGGCACAGAAAAAAGCTATCATTGTTGCATTGCAGAAGTCAAACAATATTTTGCACTTGGTGGTGGGCTATATATCTATCAGTGACAATAAAAAAGCAGTTGTATGAAAACTGAGAGAGTGGAATTTTAATTGAAAGACATCAGAGTGAATCAGGAACTTACAAAGAACAGGAAAATTATTTTGCTATTCCATCCAAACCATATATGGAAAAAAATTCTTGAAATTGTATCCTTCAACGAATTGAGTATTAACAGACTATATTTTGGGAGCTTATCTCGTGCTTTACAGCACTTTGCATATAATAATTTTCAAATCATCTGTAACTTTTGGGATTCTGCTTTTAAAACCACCATTTGTGATTCCAAAATTTCTTTTCTAAACAGTTAAACTGGTTGTTTCCAAAGTTCTGAGTATGTATTAAACTAATTAAACATTTGATAAAGAGACATGCAATGAGGAATTAAAGAAAATATTGAGAAAATATAAAGCATGCACAGAAAAGAAGCCTTAACATCTATAGGAATTTTCAAGAGAAAATACAGAAAAATACACTTATTAAATGTAAACAACACAATTTAAACTAAGATGGCAAATAAATAATATTAAAGGCTATATACAGCAAATAATATCAAAATTATGATTTTTAAAACAATTAGTTTGAAGAATGTAGAATTTTTTTAAGATACTAATCTAGAGCCAAAATGTTTGAAAGAACTTTTATTTATTTGATATCACTATTTGTGAAGAATAGCAATTACTGGTTCACTGCATTTCTGACAGCAAAAGTGATGAGTGCGCTGACTTTTAGTGATATTTATATCTTTCACTGATATATATTAGTAAAAGATACAAACACATACCAATGCACACTTGTATATACAATGAGCTTCCATATAACTTACATCTATTAAATTCCATTGCCAACTTGAAGCAATGGCTGAAGACACTTGCTCAAAGTACCACTCAGTGGGAAAAACTTAGAACCATGTTATAGAGAGAAAGACAAAATTTACTACTGGAAATTATGATAACATAATTGTACTATATCAATTAATTTCCAGTTTTCTTGATCTATAGAATAATTTCATTCGGGTTACATTCAGCAGAAGCATAATTAAAACTATTTACCCATTTCTATAGTAATAGTGTTGTATTTTACTTACAAATATTTGAGTAAAATTGAAAATTTTAAATTTAATTTGACTAATTATGGTATGATAATTTTAAATTCTTTCTGAAGTGTTATATTGAAGATATCCAGTTAAGATATGCCAAATTATTCTATTTTGGTGGTTAAATATGAAATAAAAACATTCTTTGTGACAATGTAAAAAAAATTTTTGGGAAATTTTTATGCCATAAATTCTTTTCATGTTTTTAAATTAGAGAAGTTTTAAATTTAATATTTGAAAATATTAAGAAACAAAATTACTGGACAACAGAGGTGTGTCAAACTTAACAAAATTGTGTTTGTTACTCCTATTGTTACTAAAATTAGGTTTTATTCTTGACTTCTATCTAACACAAATTATTTTACTCTACTAAAAAATTACTTTTATTTCATATGGTCTGTATCATAACTTTATATTTTTCTGAATTTTTAACAAGATAGTAGCAGAAGAGAAGTTTCCAGAAATTCTTAATGCAAAAAATTCAAACAAATATGCAAAGACAAAAAAGTGAGATAGTAACCCAGAAGAAAACAAAATGAAGAAAAATCAACAATAAGAAACTCAGACAGACAGCTTAAAGAATGCAATACATTATACTTAAGATAGAAGTATTATGAGTTGAATATTGCATAAGACATCGAACCAAATAAAGAAATACACACAAACAGGGCCATTACTAAGTTTCTCCTCATTTATGGAACTAGAAGAAGTCATTTTAGTTGGTTCAGCAGTCATTGATGGATTTAAGCTGGTAAAAACCTGCAGTGAATGAAAAGAAGCACAAGCATATATATGAAAAACTGTAAAAAAAAATGTTTAAACTTTTGTTACTATTAACTCCAGCACATGTCTATAATCATAATACAGTATAATTAAATATAAATATAGAATACGTAGATAATATCAATCATTGTTTATTGCAGTTTTCTGAAGGTCTTTTTAATAACTGGCTAATAGATGGATAAGGTAATGGTTTCTGTTTTGGTTTTTCAGAACCTGGAGTCTTGAAACTTTACTATTATGGAAACATTTTTATTAAGGATAAGTATAAAGTGACAACAGAGTTTTGGATGAATTTTTTTTTGTCTGTAGGCTATATAAAGTTTTTTATTTACTGGATGAGTAGACAATATATGTATATTCATATATACAAATAAGGTAATGTTTATGATATAATAAATGTAATCAAGTTTCATTCTTGTTTGCATATTTTATGCAAACAAGAATGAAACTTGATTATATTTATAACTTGTCTCCTGCTCTTTATTATTATTATCATTATTAGTAGATTCTGATAACTAATTCATAGGGTTTTGATATTAATTATTTGTGAAAAGGTTTGTAAAATAAATTTAACATGATGCAAGAACTAAAAATGATAGTAACAAATACATCAAGCATTTGTAATATACTGTGGATTTAAAAGCTTTTATTGTGGAAATACTTCCTTATTACTCAAAGTATAGAGAATTCTAGTCCAATTAATGGGGCTTTGAGTAATTCTGCATGCTGTCTATACAGATCCTGTTTTTATGTTTCTGAGTGTTTACCACAACATGCAGCAATTCATTCTTCACTTCAGAATTTCTTCTAGTCACTTATTTTTCACAAAATATAAAACTTTTGCAGATACCATTGTAAGTACACTAAATTATCTTGATAGTGTCTTTTCTCTGACCTAAGAAATACAGAAAATTTATTGGCAGTTGTCCTTTTCAGACATATATTTTTCCATGCACATAAAAGATAATAGAGTTGATAATAAAAATAACTTTATTTTTTATGTACACAAAAGACTATGAAGGAAACTAAGTATTGTAATTTAAATGGATATTTTTTCATTCATTGAAGTTTTTTTTTTTTTTTGTTTATATTTCAACTTAAGTTGTCATAACTTTTCATTTCTTTTCTCTTATAAATAGGAAATGTCATGCTCATTTATCATCAAGGTGTTGAGCTAGAAGAATTGTAGGCACAACAGAAAAATGCTAAGCAGCATTTCTTCTGGCTTGGTCAACTTTGCTGTTCATCCTTTTGGGGTTGATAAAATAAAATGCTAGTCAATGTAATTGACTAACCATTGCCCCTTGAAATTGCAGGCTTTGTGCCAAAATTTGAAACCATTATCATCATCACCATCACTACTACTACTACTACTACTACCACCACCACCACCACTACTATTACCTCTGCTGCTACTGCTACTGCTGCTGCTGCTGCTACTTCTACTACTACTACTACTATTTAGGTTATAGCGAGACTTGTGTTATGATCAGCACTCTGGACTTTGATTAAAACAATGAAAATTAACATTGTACCCTGTGGGCAGTAGATTAGCACAACCAGGGTGATGGAGAAAGTGCCATATGGTATTTAGTTATATCTCTTTATGTCCGGAATTCAAATTTTGCCATGGCTGACTGGCTTTCAGCCTTTTAGGATCAGTAAAATAAGTTTGAGTGGGGTTGATCTCATCAGCTATTCCTTTCCACTAAAGTGTGAAGCTTCAAACCTTCATTAGAAATCAATATATCATACATTACTATGTACTAGAATTGATTCAGTTACCAATAACTATTTGAGTTATGAAGAATAGCCTTTTTTGATGAAGAAAGAAATCATCGCTATTATCATCAGTTATATATAAAGAGAAATGACATGTATTGTTCATACTATTTATTTTCAGTTGTGCAGTTGATGTAAAAATTATTAGGCTGTAAAAATATTTGCTCCAGGCTGCAAAAATTATGCCAAACCAGCTATCATGAACGTAAAACTAATATTCATATATTGTTATTAATAAAGTTGACAAACTAAGATTTCAACTATTTTACTCTTTATAATATCTCATTAGCATATCATAGTCTTTACACCAAAAGTCTGTTCATCAGTATTGGATTGAACTTGCTCATCTTCAGTTATAGTAATAATAAACCTGATTTCTTATTGATTGGTATAACATTTATTTATTAATAAAAAATTATCTCAAATATCCATTAAGAAATATGCTTACACAAGATAATAAAATGAAGTACACTTATCTTTAAAAGCAGGTACCAAGAAATTACAAATAAAAGCAATTATATTTTTTTAAATGAAATTTTGGTTTTATGTTACTTCAAACTTACAAAAGTATAATAATAGATCTATATAAAAGTTAATGATAAAGATGCTCGTCATAAGAACTAGATAATTAGTTTTGCTTTTAGGTTTGAGGACACTTGAGCTGAAAATAGCTATGACAGGTCTACTTGAATATTAAATTGCTGCAGCAAAACTCATACTGCAACACTTTATTCAAATAAATTTACAGAGTTATTTATGTTAATATGAAAAATAGACAAACCATTAAAAAAAAAAAAAAATTAAGCATAGTTTGAAAGTTGCATAAGTAAAATTTACATGCCATTTTTTAATATCGGTATACTGTTTCTAATATAAGGACGAATCCTCAGATTTTTAGGGGTGAAATTCATGCTCTTCAATAATACAAGCAATAAATATTAAGAAGTTAATAAAAAATATTCAAGAAGAAAAACTATGAAGTTCCTCTTATAAAATAAATAAATATTTCACATAATACATAAGTATCAGTAGATACTTTTGCCACAGAACTATACATTTAAAAAAAAAATTATATGAAACACTAGGAATTGATCCAATGACCACCACATTTCTTCCTGTTTCAAATTCTGAGAGTATGTAGTTAGATATAAAGTAAGTCAGGAAGCTAAAACCCAAACAGAAATTCCTGAAATCAATGTAATCATATGAAATGGACAATTTTATGAAATTATTAGCAAAGGAAATGAATATACTTTAATAGATGAGTAGTTTTTATTTTCATTTGACTTCTTAACTTTGATAAAAATTGATTCTATGCTGAAAAATCTTGCCAGTCATGACAGCAATAAATGAAACAAATATATCACTGAAACTAATTTTTAGAGTAACGTGCTTAGTGTGCTGGGAATTTAGGTTGAAAAACTTGTGTTTAAATGCAAGATGTATGCATGTGCAAATGATTCAGGTGTTTGTAATGTGATTACAGCAAGAATAGCATTTTGATTATGTATGAGAAGACAGTCATGCTAGTACTTACCTTATGGAGTTTACTAGATTTTATAACAGTAATTTATTTTACATTTAACATCAAGCTGTTAACAATTAATTTTTGTTGAAATTAGTTGTATTAAATTCAAAAGGCACAAGTTTAGTAGCTTGAAAAAGACAAATCTAAATATTTATAAATATTTAAAAACTCCATCTATTTAAACTACTAGATAGACACTTTAAAATAATTACATCTGATTTGTTTTATACACATGTGCACAAATGGCACACAAATTCTTTTATTATAATTGAAATAGTCAATAAGCTTTTAAATATTACATTTACAGATGGAATAGTCTATCATTAAACTGATGTTATGTTAAAAAGGTTATTGTGATGCTTATATGCTAATAAAAATTTATTTAAAATGAATTGAAAAAATAGCAAATTAAATGTTGAAATATATTTATTGTCATCTAGATTGTTTTAGGCTCAGTAAATACAGTTATATTACTGATATTACAAAAGTAAAAATAAAAACAGTTATTTAATTTATTTGATTATGAGATATTAATCCAATATCATATAATTTTTTATAAGAACAAAGAAATAAATCTTTTCTTATATTTCTTTAAATATATCTATAATGATTATAATTAAAAAGTATTATGCGACTTATGAAATGTTTAAGTAAATAATTTTCAGTCTAACAAAATAAGTTTGATGTATATATTTTCTATTTAGAAAATGCTGATGGTAAGCTGAATGTTGAAACTTGAAGGTTCCATTACCAGGGCGTGGCAGACCAGTAGGACCAAATAGACAAGTATGTCTATGCTGGAAGACTATCAACAAACATGCACATGCTGCTACCATCCATGCAAGAAACATGCAAAAACAGTTTACCTGTGCTGGATGATGTGACCCACAACCTGGTAAAGGTAAGCCATCTGGTCCAACAGGACATGGAGCATCTAAGCCAGGAATCCCCTGTAGGATTGATTATTGGTAGGCAGTATAATAAGCAGCCATCACTTAGATACTCCTTATACCATAGCCTGGTTGGAACCCTTATTTCTATAAAACTCTAAATAAACTAATTGCTAATTCTTGAAACATTAGATAAGTTTATCCTAAACTAGCGAGTTAAATTCCATGAAACCATATGGCTTAAATTCACTGAACATATTTTATTTATATATATTTAATCTTTTTAGTTGTTATATTTATTATATCAAACTAAGTATATAGTACCAGCAACCAAGTTATGGTAAATTTTAGAATATAAAAGAGTTAGAATGAAGTGGGTAAAAGGGATGAAAATAAAAACAAAAATAAAACGTTTGTACCACACACAAACATTATAAATCTCAAAGCCTAATAGGTTTTTAGTACAATATTGTAAATTTTAGGGGAAAAAAATTTAAGTTAGCTTTAAAAGTGCATAAGTGCATGATATGTTTAAATGAATGCATTGAGTGTAATTTATGCTTCAAGATAAACCTACTAGTATTAATATTTAATAAAATAGAACCTACTAACCTGGTCTCCTTTTTCTCCTTTTCCACCACGCCTGCCTCTTTTACCTTTTGGTCCCTGAAACAAGAGTTCCACCAAATTGTTAAACTATTTGAAATGGTTAATGCATAAAGGTTTTGATATTAATACAGTTCTCCATATTATCAATCTTTTCTTTATTTCATTATCAATATCAATTGAACAATTTAAAATTCATGTTTCAAATTTAAATGAAATAAGAAGATAATTATTTGATAAAGTTTTTTTCTTTGTATTTTAGTTTTATTCTTCATAATTTTTTAAATTACTCAATTGGTATTTATTAGTGCAAAGCTAGTTTCAACATTATTCACTTTTAATACAATTTTCCATCATGTTTAAGTACTAGTTTGCTTGGAATAAGAGCAATTATTTAATAGCTGTATGCACTTGTTACCATCAAACATGAAGACTGAAATATCCTTTTGTTGTTCAAGCAAGCAAAAATTTCATATCTTGTCTAGAAAGGAATTCAACATACTGGCTGTAGCAAGATTTTGATCAATAGTTTAGCATTTCAATCCTACAACCACAATAACTTTAGGTAAAGTTCAACAAAGATTCAGTATAATTGTAGAGATTTGTTAGCTAACAACATTTTTTTTTACTTAATATTTATGTTTTAAATTGGAGAAAAGATTGACCACAAAATTGCCAATGCTAATAATGAGGCTGGTTATTCCCATGAAATATCCCATCCAGTTACTCTTCAATGACTTTCAAAATAGAACAAGAGGTTTTTTTTTCTCTTCAGTAATACATCTTTATTGTTGAAATTGCTGCCGACATTCTATTACTGATTCTACCAGCATGGAATCCTCTGCATACAACAAAGTATACACTTTTCTCATTTAAACTAAGATCACCATAATTTAAAGTAAATCAAGCATGAGTTAAAACAAAGGTAATAAAGAAAGAGCATACAAAATTGTTATAATATATGCTGTAAGTAACCAAACAATAATTTAAAGTATTCACAATAAATATTAGTTGGTTGAGCATAAAAAAAGTTACTTACACGTGGTCCTGTTGCACCTACATCACCTTTAACTCCTTTAGGTCCAGCGGGTCCCTGAGAGTACAAATTTACAATTTTTTGTAAATTTCAGTGAAAAGATATTGATTTTTTCCAACACAATTTCTTAATTAAAGGACACCACATATTATTGCTCTACTATGCTCACTTACTCTCTTTTTTACTTGTTTCAGTCATTTGACTGCGGCCATGCTGGAGCACCGCCTTTAGTCGAGCAAATCGACCCCAGGACTTATTCTTTGTAAGCCTAGTACTTATTCTATCGGTCTCTTTTGCCGAACCGCTAAGTTACGGGGACGTAAACACACCAGCATCGGTTGTCAAGCGATGTTGGGGGGACAAACATAGACACACACACATATATATATACATATATACGACAGGCTTCTTTCAGTTTCCGTCTACTAAATCCACTCACAAGGCATTGGTCAGCCCGAGGCTATAGTAGAAGACACTTGCCCAAAGTGTCACGCAGTGGGACTGAACCCGGAACCATGTGGTTGGTAAGCAAGCTACTTACCACACAGCCACTCCTGCGCCTATAAATGGAATATTGTAGATTATTTTTGATAAAGGGTAATATTGAATATGAATATAGAAAGTCTATTTTTTTCTTTAAATAGATATAAATTGTGAAATTTTATTGTGTCTGGGGAGAGTCATACTGTCTCAATATCTAACACACTCACTGGTTCAATTCCACTGTGAAATGTTTATTGTATACTTCTAACCAATTGAAAATGAGTGACTGAAATATCATTCATAAATTAATACAAAATATATGTCAAAAAGCAAAATATTTTTGGTTACCTTTGTTGAATCATGAAAGAGAGAACAATACAGAACATGTAAGCAAAAGACAGACTAAAAGCAGCATTTACAACAAATAAGTAAACCAAACTAATTCTAATCTTATATATAAATGGTAATTTCTGTCTGTCTGTTACAATCTTGCTGCCCAAACCAGGAAACCAATCTTCACCAAACTTTGTATACATGTTGAACTAACACCCAGTTCAATTATAGGCCAATTGGACTTCAATAAAATTTGATAATGGGCCAACTATGGGGGTTGGGCTATTACATGATAAAATGAGAGGGGTGTAAAAGTGTTGCATTATGCAAATTTTACATTATAATCTTTTCTATAAGTCAACTAACGTAAACATTTTATACCATGATGATGACGTCACATTTTCTATATGAGTGTGTATCTTAAATGACATCCATTTCTCTATATGTTATGATGAAATACAGTCACCTACTCTTTCTCTCACATGCACATGCACACATATATACAAAAAAAAGATGTATGCATATGTATTTATTTATGTGTATCTGTAAGATGTGTGCTTGTGTGTGAGAGAGGGAAAGAGGCTGAGTGAGTGCCACTTGCACATACATGACAACACACACCTTCACTCACTCATTCTCTCTCTTATGCACACACACACGTCCATATGAACCCTAGAAACAACTGATGAAAACTAGTTGATAGTATTTGAGATGTGAACATGCAGGCAAATCCTGATGGTGTACATTTAAAGGAGATCCAAAAATTTCATACTAGAAAAGATTGCCATGAAAGCAATACTTCTGTGAACACTTATCCAAAGGATAACTTTGCTATTTTGAACATATCTCAAGAACTTGATGATATGCTGGAATAATGTATGAGGAGGTAATGTGGTAGGAATTCTCTCCTGAGATTAGCAGAAGATAACCTAAACAATAACATCAAGAAGTGGACCAGCCTCATCATCAGAAATGAAGAAATTTGACTATCAATAGATCATTGGAAGAAAGTGATCACCATGGCTCTAACAGAGTATGACACATGATAATGAAGTCTTGTTATATTGCTAGCATTAACACTTATGTGATTAACAGGAAAACCTGTAAGTACATGTAATGCAAGAATTTCAAAAGTATACAATGATCTAGAATTGAAATGTACATCTTTTGCAACAAAAGAAATTCTTCATTGTCATTAAATAAAGATATATGAATTTCTTGGATACTTTACTACCTATTTTGCTTTATTTCAGAAAATAATTGTCATACTTATTGTAATAAAAGATGAATAGGAAAAAAAAAAAAAATGACTGGAAAATATGTTTACAATTTTGAACAGAGTTTCTTTCATATCTGTATGGTTGTCTATTTATCAATAGAAACAGAGACACACACACACACACACTAACAGAGATGTGTGTGTTTATGACACACACAGATGTGAGTGTGTGTTTGTGTGAAGAAAGCAAACAAAAAGGAATGAAAATGTGAGAACTCAGTATTTTTTAGTGATTTATATTTATCAACAGTAATTTTATTGTTGGATGGATTTTAGAGTCGGACGTCTTTCTTATTGCTAAGTAGTCAAATTGTCAGTCAGTGGAGTTTGTATTTTGTTGAGTTTCACAAATAAAACAAAATGTAAAATGCAACTAATTTGAGTATAGAAATGAGGTAACAATTTCACAATATTTAGTCTCAGTTGTAGAGGTTATATGAAGACCAATCTGGTCACTTAATTGCATAATAGAAAACAATTAATTATAACATGAAATTTTCTTACTCGTAATCCCAGAGGGCCATTGAGTCCATTTATTCCCTGCAATAAAGAATGGAAAAGAAAATCTTACAAGCCATATTACAAATGTTATAAAATGTCTTCCTTTTAATTAAATGAATTTTAATTTCTAGTATAATACAAGGCCACAAACTTGGTGGGTATGAATGCAGTTGATTAAATCAATTCTAGTGCCTGAATGGCCGTTATTTTATGAATCCAAGAAGAATGAAAAATGAAGTTGACCTTGATGGAATTTTGAATTGAAAATGTAGTAAAGTGATGTAACTAAATACTGCTCTAAGAATTTTGCTATCCACTGCCTTAATTAAATGAATATAATGTATTTTTTTAATATTGTTGTATGTAGCAAGGAACCTACAGTTGAACAATTATTATTTTATTAAATCATATTTAAATGTTCTTTAGTGGCAAAGAAAAAGGACAGTAAATCAAATGGAATTATATTTAAATACTTCAATTACTATCATTTCCAAATTTATACTATTAATATTGATCTCATTACAAGTAGAATATTAGGATTAATTGTAGATTAATCCTGTATAAGTGCTAATGATGTAGAAATAATAAAACAAGGAACTAGTAAGAATTGTTTTAAAAAATAATGGATACATTTAACAGTAGTAAATATACTTTTACTACTAAACTGTGTTTAATGTTTCAGCATATCTCTAAAATTAGGTTAGATTCCAACAAAGTTTCTGTCAATTCATAGGCAGTGACTAAGTTTGGCATAGCATCACTAAAATCAAATTTTATGACAAGGTGTTGTATAAGAAATTTATTTTTGATTTTTAATAATTTCTTTCATGTTCACAAAGATTAAATATTACTCTGAGATAGGCAGTTCTCTAAATTACTAGAGTGTAATGAAATTATTTCTTGAGAATATGAAAGACAATTGTGATGACAGCTTAATTCAGATTATTAGACACGCACATCAGATGAAAATGAGGACAAATGAGGGAACACTGGAAAGAAATTACTTGATGGATATTGAATTCCAACAAAATGATTTCGATAAGTAGTAGAAATGCATTTAAGAAGAATGGTATATTGATTAGGAATAACAAATAGTTAACATATTTGAAAATAAGGATATCAAGGTACTATACATTTACACAAGAGTTGGATAAAAAATAATGCAAAATTGGGAATAACTTTTGTAACAACTGATATAAGTCATTCAAATTGTGCATGTTAGTAGGGTAATTCTTCCTCCATACAGGTGTTACTTAATTGACATAGTCTTCACTTCTTCACCATCATTTTCACCATATCTGTGTTGTCAAAACACTGTCCCTGAAGATTATCCTTCATTAGACCAAAGAAGTAGAAGTTGGAGACTACCAGATCAGGTCTACATGGGGGATTAATTTGCTGACTGCCTGATTTATTGTTAAAGATGTGTGTGGTGATGCATTGCCATGGTGAACTAGGATCATTTTCAGATTCATATTTGGTCTCTTCTTTTTAATGGTTGCTCTAAGCATTTTGACTATCTTAATGCATTGTTCTTGGTACTTTGACATTTCAAAAAATCAAGGAGGATGATTGTGTCATTCCAAAATACAACCACTATGACTTTCTGCTTTGGTCACTGGCTCTTTTAACTTCTTAGGCCTTGGAGAAAAGATTTGATACCATACTATGGAATGAGCCTTTGATTCCAGATTATAAAGATCTGCCCATGTTTCATCCCCTGTCATAAGATCAGAAAAAAAAATAGCTTCATTGGATTCCAACACTTCCAGCAGATCAAAGTAGACTTTTCATTGTTCTCTCCTTCAAACTGTCAACAGCCAAGATGCCCACTTCACACACACTTTCCAATATCCAAAGTCTTCCATCATCTTCTATAATGCATTGTAGACTGAACCCAGGGTTGTGCCTCAAGTTCACAGATTGTGACTTGTCTTTTAGCTCAAATCAATATTTCCACTCACCAGCAATTCATGTCAGTGACTGCAGCTGATGTTCTCACACTGCATATTCCTTTTCTTTCAACTTTGTCCATCTATGTACTTTGTTTTTTGTCAACAGCACCATCTCTGTATACAATCTGTAACCTTCTGTGGAGGTTGGAGAGCCTGCACCCCTCCCTTATCAACAACTAATGATAACAGGTTGCTTCTGCTTAGAATTCATTATTTGCCAGCAATGAAGAACAGGAAGAAGACTTACTATAGAGGAAGAGGTACTCTACCAACGAGTGTAATTTAGATGATGTATTCCACTAAATAAAAAAAAGCTGTTTATTTTAGCATTAGTTTCTGTACAACTCACATTTAAATTAATGTATAATTGATGAACAAAATCAAAATTGACTCTTACACCAATAACAGTTAATTAGCACATAAAAACAAGCAATTACACAAAATTATAAATTGGGTGGAAATCTACATACAGGCTTGCCCTGGTCTCCTTTTTCTCCTTTAGTGCAAGCACATATAGGAGCTCCATCTTTAGCAAATCCAGGGATACCTGCTGGACCAGGAGGACCCTGTAAGGATAGAAATAGTAATTTAGTCATTTGAATGATTTTTCTTTTTTATTGTTACATATTAGATTTAATATTTTGTTATATATTTTGTTCACAGCATTACATATTTAAATCAATATTTTCTTTGTTAATAAAATTGTAAAGTTACAGTTTAAACTATTTATGATAAAAAGTAAGTTTAATAAAATAACAAAATGGATGTAAGTAAATCTGAGATATACGTAACCATTAAAAAAGTTATCAAACTTAATATGCAAAAAAAAATTCTGAGTTTAATTTCAAATTGAGAGAGAGAGAGAGAGAGAGAGAGAGAGAGAGAGAGAGAGAGAGAGAGAGAGAGGAGTGAGAGAGAGAGAGGAGAGAGAGAGATATATATACAAAGCCAAAATTGAGTAATACTAAACAATGAAAACAAATTCTAAAATCAATGTATGAAATTTCAATAATGATTAAAATTAGTATTGGAAAAAATAAAATGCAGGTTAGAATCAGTGTTTTTTTTTGTGTGTGTTAATAAGAAAGATTAGTTGGGCTACTTCATTATAGTCTTTAAATGGTAAATACTTACATAAAACAAATAAAACAAAAATCAGACACATAATTAGTAAAATACAACCATTCACTAATGCAAAATTAAATGATGAAATTGATTATATCTATTCCTCAGTTTAAACATATATGTACACACACACACACATCATTGCATTGGAGTGTTCATGAATTTAGCTAGATGCTTTTTCTATCATCAACCACTCTACGATATGGACTAGATGCACTTTTTTGTGTTACCAGTGCTACAGAGGTTGTCTTCAGGACTAAAGTATCCAGGGTTTATAGTGATTCTGCTTAGAGCTATCCTTGATGGATTGGAAGGGTCTGGAAGAAGACTAAAGAGAGGGATGAAGAGGTGGAATGAAGAATGTATGAGACAGGGATATGTAGATATGAAGTAATGGACAGATCATGTAGTAAGGAGGTGAGGGGAGGGAAAGACTGATAAGATCGAGGGATACAATAGGGGAGAGTACCCCAAAGTGGAAAAACGCAGGAAAATATACTTCCAGAAGGAGGGAAAAGGACATAAGGTCAGGCCTCCAAATAAAATATACGAGATAGACGAAAGATGGAAGGGATACTGGGAGCTGGCCACGGATTTGGGAAGTCTAGCAATTTTTCCACTAATAAAAACAACAAAAAGACCAGACTTAGTCATATGGAACACAGAACAGAGAATAGGAATCTTGCTAGAACTGACAGTACCATGGGAAGAAAACATCGAAAATGCAGAGAAACGAAAGGAGAAGAGATACGAGAAACTAATCGAAGAGTGCAGAGAACAGGGATGGACTGCCGGGTACTACCATCTGGCAGTGGGGGCTAGAGGCTTCATTGAAAGGAAAATGACAGCGCTATTCAAGAGAAGATTTGCGTTTTCAAGCTCGGAACTGAGAAAACTGATAAGGAGGATACAGGAGGCGGTCGAAAAAGCCAGCTTCTATATATGGCTGAAGCGGGAAGACCAAATATGGCTTGAAAGTCATAACATGTCGGCAGGAAAATAACATCACTAGGTGAGACAGGCTGACACTGAAGTGGCTTCGCTGATTGACAGGTGACAGTCTTAGTTAGAGCATGTGTGGGCTAAGATTATGCGCCCTCCATTGTCAGTTAAAGTTTAGACAGTGTCATGTGACAACTTGATGGGGCTACTTGCTGGAGCCTAGCAGCGGGTAGTTTAGACAGTGTCATGTGACAACTTGCTGGGGCTGCCTACTGGACCCTAGCAGCGGGAAATTTAGACAGTGTCACGTGACAACTTGCTGGGGCAGCCTGCTGGAGCCTAGCTGCAGGTATAAAAAGGGGAATTTGACAAGACAGTCAGTTGGACGCTGACACTCGTTGATGCTGCATCGAAGAGGCCAGGGAATGGAAGAAAGGAGACATGCACCCAACACCAGAGCTGAAGACAATTCCGAAAGGGGGGGCCCCGCCACATCAAAACGATAGAGGAGTAGGGGCCGAAACCGGACGTGGTTCCTCCTGATGATGTCTTGAGCTAACTGGATCCTATAAAGGAGCTGTTGTGGTAGCAGACCACGAAACATGGTTGAAATTCCTCAGATAACCAAATTATACAGGGAAATGTTATACCTAATAACTAGCACAGCAGTATTATAATCATCAACTGTTATAGGAGTAAATGAGGTGCTCTAGAAAGAAGCATCTCAGAAGGTATGAAACTGATGGACTAAGTTATGAAAGTAAGTCTTAGCACACTTGGTTAGGAACACAACCCACTTAGACAAGATGCATTTCTTTGATTCTCTCATCATATTGAGACAACTGCAAGAGAAGTTCCTAGCCAAGAGTCCCACTGCATGGTACTTTGGGCAAGTGTCATTTTCTATAGTTTGGGTTGACCAAAGCCTTATAAATTGATATGGTAATTGGAAATAGATAGAAACCCATATATATGTATGCACGTGTGTTCGTTCAACCTCGTCTTGACACTGCTTATTGTGTTATACAAATAGTGTCAATTTGCAATCTGCTGTGAAAACATGCTCAACCATTTCAATGTTGTATCAAACTAACTAGGGGAAATATTACCTTGCTTGCAAACAGGTGAAAAAAGTTGAAAATATGAAGAACATCTGGTCACAGAAAACTTTTTGCATACAAGCATGGAAGAGTGTCTAATGAGATGTTGATATGATGGTCATAGTGAAATATACATATATAAACACACCACACATATACATATATAAATATATATTTATACACATACACACATGAGTACATGTGTATATGTACATGTGTGTCTTTGTGTGATATATATCTTCACCTTGTGAATTGAAAGGCAACCTCATTAGTGCTGGTGCTATGAAAAGCACCTGGCATACTCTGTGAAGTGGTAAGCATTAAGAAGGGCATCCAGCAATAGAAACCATACCAAAGCAGACACTAGAGCATGACTGTCCAGCTCATAAAGGATGGAAGATTACACACACACACACACATACACAACATTAACTCAAATATAAAATTTTATAATACTAAGTCCTATTCTACTATTAATGATGGATATTCTTAAGTGTAACAAAATTAATTTTTCAGGTGTTTACCTTAACAAAAATTAAATATTACTTGATAAACAAATGTTGCAAATGTATATTATTTTAAATGAACATAAAAAAAAATATTGTAATAAAAAATACAAACAGAAAACACAGAAATCTATAAAATTTTAACGTTTAAATATGAAATATTGATTTTATCAATGAAGGCAATCAGTCTTTAAATCTTTATAATAAAATTTGGAAATTTTATCAGAAGTATATAAATTGTCATTGTTGGCTTTTATCATAAATGAACCACTTATAGCTAGAATTGCATAAAAAGAAATGATCTATTTATTTGGTGACAGTAGAATATGAAGCTAATAATTAAAGAATCAATAAGAGTTGTTCTTATAACCATAAAACAAACGCTTGAATCAATAAAAATATTTTCCTGGGAGTTTCATAAAAATTAGCTTGTAGTTATAATCAAGAAACACAACTCTTCTCAAGGCGAATTAGAGTTATGTTCCTTGAAATTTCCCATTCTTTTACAAAAAGAAAATAATAGATAAAATACATATTTCATTTGCTTCAAACTGAACATTTATCATTCTTTAGCACTGAGGGAGACACAAAGAATTATGTGAATTAAGAAAATTAACAGCTGTGAAGACCCAGTAAGTAAAGGTCAGAAAAAAATAAAAGTAAACTGCAGACAAAAATAGGCATTTAGAACAAGTGAGAAAACCTGCAGTAGAAAAAAATTACTGAACCATGCTGATGCTTGTATCGGATTTTTCTACAATAAACTTTTGGAGCTCTCTTCATTAGAGGATTATAATTACTTGCGAGCATCTGTAACACTTGCAGAAAGAAAAATAAAATATAGTAATCTCTCGCCATATCACGGTTCACCTATCGTAGTCTATTATTTAAGCTTACATCAATTCCTCTGTGGTGTTGTTTTGCCTTTATAATAAAAAAATATATACACAAATTACAAAAAAAAAAACCCCCGCAAAAACATACTGTTTTTACTTCGTGGATTTTCATCTATCTCAGGGGTGGGGATGGAACATAACACCCGCGATAATTGAGGAATTACTGTAGCCATTGCGGATATAAGGGAAAGGTCAAACCTGATCCTTTGCCATTATCTTTATTAAAAATCACGAAGGATTTCTAAATCAGACACAATTTTAGAGAATCGATAATATACAATTCTATAGCTGTATGGTCATTAAATTGAAATAAGATTTATATTTAACATTTAAGTTGAAAATATGAGAAAATCAGCGGCTCAAAAATGAAACTTGTAAGTAGAATCTGAAGTTTCTCCCACTCTACTAAATTTCTCTGTACATGAATATAGTAGGAAATTGCAGTAACAAGCTAGACAATACACACCTCTCAATTGCAGTCTTCTTTACAATCTGGTGTTATTTGCAACTTAAGAAAGGCCTAGAAGTGATTTAATGAACTTTATTTCCAGGTTTAAGTCATAAGTGCATCCAAAGAGTCAATATTCAGTGACATAACAGTGCTGATAGTAAGCAAGACAATCTTCAGATTGTCTTCCATGCTGACATTTTTACAAAATGTTTATTCATTCCATGAAAGTTGTTTATTATTATTATTATTATTATTATTATTATTATTATTATTATTATTATTATCATCATTAATAAGAAATTACATGCAACATTGAATGTATCCAAAAGTGTAACTATATATAAATAATAGCATGCCAATGAATTTATTAAGATAAAAATTTATATAAATTGTTGTATGAAATGAATAAACTAGTAAAAATGAATTGTATTTGTTCATTTCCAAGACTGAAATCATCTACTTTTATCAAAAAGAGATTTTAAAACTGAATCAACTGTCTCGCATTTAGAGAAAATATAACCAGAAGAAAGTTATTTTCCTTAGCTAGATATGGAATAATATTTGCATGCATGATTATAAGAAAATTGTATAGAACTAGGTAAAGAAATGTACTGTTTTTGTATATTTTAAAATAACTTCTTAGATAAATTGTTAATCGACTCCATATATATATTTTTTAAGTTCATATAGTTAAATTTATGCTGTATATTTCTCTTAATCTAGATGCATTTTATCTGAATAAATGCTAATATCTGAAGGCAATAAATTCAAATTCAAGGAACTGAAAATTATAAACTGAAACTCAAGTATTCATAACATTTGAACTGTTGAAATATTGGATGAAAGTCAGATTGAATATTTTAGGCTACAAAAAATATCTTAAGCAAATTTACATAAGAATACTAGATTCTAAAAATAGAGATGAAGTTAAATCAAATGTTAAGTAATTGGACATAACACTTGAAGATGAATAATTATGTTATATATAGAAAGATGCAAAAAATTAAGAGGAAAATTATTTGTGAAATAATATAAAATACATAGTGTTTGGGGGAGTTATTTAATTATGATATCAAAACGTATTTACAATAACTTGTCTAATACACTGCAGATTGAAAGAGCTCAAGGCAAGTATCACTTATACTGGTATCAGATTCTACATTGTTGCGAAATCACTTTGGTATTAAGTATTTTCTAAACAATTTATGCTAGAACAGAACCATGTTAGCTTCCCAATTCTAATAACTATATTTGTTCAAAATCCTTCAAGTCCTAAAATTCATTTTATACATTTAGTTTGCATGAGATATCACATGACCAGTTTTAAGAGTCGAGCAAAGTTACTTAGGATCTTATGCAAATACAGATGCATTTGGTGTATTATATATAGAGGAAACTACTTATAAGGCTTAGTATTAAATCAGAAATAGGACAATAATTTTATTCTGTCTGCCTGTGTTACTTTACCAGAGGTCTTAAACACAAATGAATAAGAAATGTACACACACATATATTAACATGCTCCAAAATAAACATTATATATATATATATATATATATACATATATATATATATATATATTTATATATATATATATACACACACACATATATATATATGTATATATATATATATAGAGAGAGAGAGAGAGAGAGATGGAGAGAGAGAGAAAGAGAGAGATGGAAAGAAAGAGAGAGAGAGAGAGTGAGGGAAAGAGAATGGAAGAGAGGCTATATGTGTGAACAGAGAATAAAATGGAGTTTGATAGAAATAGAAAGTTTACATAAAGTGACAAGTACATAGAATAACAGAAGCTACAATAAACAAGCAAAAACAATACTCATATAACAGAATATAAGAAGGATTATAGAATAGATTTTACAAATAATCACAAAGAGAAAGAAAATTATTTTATTAGATTCCATTGAATACATCCAGTTGACAGTGCATGCATCTTCAGAACTTACTGGTAATCCCATTGGTCCATAGTCACCTTTCTCTCCTTTTTCTCCCTGATAATATATATGGCAAATAAACGATAAACATGCAATTGAAAGGTTAGAAAATCTGAATGTGCAAAATCAATATTTACAGTGTGATTTTTTTAGAATGTAAATTTTTGTATCTCTCAGCTAAAAATAAACAGGACTTTTGTTTTACGGTTCTGTTTCTTAATTTATTATTAAAATATGCTGAGAAAGAATACAATATGAAGAATATCAGAAATATAATTAATAAAAATCTTCAAAAATATATACATGAAAGAGACACAATCATAATTCATTGGTATAATTATATCTTAAATGCCATGAAAAGAAAATTATAGAAAATAGTTTACCTTAGTACCTGATGCACCTTTCATTCCCATGGGACCCTGATTAAGAGATGAAATTATAATCATATTTAATAAACGGAAAAATAAGATTCATTTTGGGTTACCAAATGTCTAAAATCTTCATAACATTAACTGTAAATGAGTTGCAATTTAATATGAAAAGAGGTGAAATATAGAAATATATAAAAGTATTAATGTTCAACACTTAGGAATATGAAAAATATTTAAATATAATAATTCAACTAAACATTTTGTACAGAAAATTTATAATGAAAATAAATGAATCAACTGAAAATTAGTAGGATGATATATAAGTGCAGATATTGCTATTTACATTTTAAACATAAGCTAAAATGTAAATAACTATATTTACAAAACAGAATCAAGATTTCATATAGTAGCATGCTTGTAAGTGCTGCTAACGTATGTAATATATGTTAATATCAGATCTTTAATATGAAATTTGATTGAATGCTCTTTCATTGATTTATGATACCAGATTTTCTAATGTTAAGAAATAGAAACATTCAAGGGTAGAAGGTAAAAAAAGAAGATCTTAATAATAGTTTGTAATTTGTATCTGATATATAAATGTATATTGGTGCCATGAAAAAATGCACCCAAAACCGTGTGTGAAGTGGTTGACATTAGGAAGTGCATCCAGCCGCAGAAGCTATACTAAAAATGAGACAATGAATCCTGTTGAATTGTCATACCCATGTGAACATAGAAAATGCACACAAAGTTGATGACAATGATATTAATATCATCATCGTCACTTGGGCTCATAACAGATTTTGCATAAGACACGTGCCTGCTTGAAGAATTTCAGGTTTTTCTGCAATATTTCTAGCCCCAAATGGCTAGTTTTTGTATATCTAGGACTATGTCTTTCTCCATTTCTAAGTTAAGGGTAAAAATAAAGCAACCCTGCAAAACACAACTGATCTTTACACACAGATGCACAGAATAACAGCAATCAAATAACAATAGCAGGGTGCACAACAAACAGCAGTGATCTGACTGTCACCTGTATTCTTGACAAGAGATGCCAGTTAGTCTTTTACACCTACCAGGCTTGTTCGTATTAGTCTGAGTTGCTGGATAATTTTTACATTCCTTTAAGAATATTGTAGAACGGAAACTTTTCATAAATTGGGAATTTAAATCCTAATCTCTATAGAAATTTATTGTTTCAAGAAAACATTAAATTTGAATTACTTTTAATTTTTATGATTATTGATAACAACTCAGGCTGTAACTTCAGAGCTTGAGTCAGGCATGTGTGAACGAAGTCGAGAGAACGTCAGCTATGAATGATATTTTTTGACACGGGGCACCTTTAAGACGACTGCCAAATGCTGAACAAAAAAATAAAATATACTGTGACGAAGCTCAATAAAAGGAGCCCGAGTTATTGACTATAATTACATACTTGAAGTCAGTGTTGGCAGAAATTAAATCAGCTTGCAAATACAAGATCACTTTACAAAATTTATACTTGGGCTAAGCCCAAGCAGCCCAAGTGCCAGAGTTGCCACTGATATAAATATATTTGGGATCAAGGCAAAATGGGTGCCCAGAATTAGACAGGCTTGAAGGAGAAGGGTGTGGAAGCTTAAAGACCCTGCAAACGGACAGAGACTTAGAGACAAGTTACTTGAAGCATTTAACGAAATAGAAGGGGATATAGCATCATACAACGTGGAAGACAATTGGAGATTTCTGCGGGACAACCTGTTGAAAGCCACCGACCAGATTTGTGGGTGGTGTAAGGTCCCCTCCCGACCCAGAGTAACGTGGTGGTGGAACAAGGAGGTAGAAACAGGCTTGGAAGGACTGGAAGAACAGTGGTAGCAGGGAATTGTACCAATGTGCCAGAAGGGAGGCTAGGCGACAGGTTTATTTAGCCAGAGGGGAAGCAGATAAGGAAAGATTTGCCAATGTTCTGCGCTGTGAGGACCAAAGACTCAAGGTATTTCGTGTTGCAAGACAGTGTAGGAGAGAGAATAGTGATGTAGGAGAGAAATGTGTTCGCATGGATGATGGTACGCTTGCATTAAATGAGGATGCAAAGAAAGAGGTCTGGAGATGCCACTATGATAGATTGCTTAATAAAGAGAATGAATGGGAGAAAGAGAGCCTGCCGTATGTCGACCCAATAGAGGGACCAGCTATCCGAGTTGATAGTACCAGGGTAGATAAAGCAATTAAGAGTATGAAGACCAGGAAAGCCCCCGGCCCATCAGGAATCACTGCAGAGATGCTCAAAATATCTGGCAGTGTTGGCTATAGCCTAGTCACCCGTATTACGAACCAGGTGATACACGAAGGAGTCATACCCAATGACTGGTGTAGCAGCATCATAGTCAACTGCTACAAAGGTAAAGGTGACGCTTTAGATACAAATAATTACAGAGGCATCAAGCTGTTAGATCAGGTTATGAAAGTTACAGAGAGGGTCATAGCCCAACTAATTAGGGAGCGAATCAATTTAGATGAGATGCAGTTTGGGTTCGTGCCAGGTAAAAGCACTACTGATGCCTTATTTCTAGTGAGACAGTTGCAGGAGAAATACCTAGCTAAGGATAAACCTCTGTACCTGGCTTTCGTTGACATGGAGAGAGCCTTTGACAGGTTCCCCCGATCCCTTATCTGGTGGTCAATGAGGAAACTTGGGATAGAAGAATGGTTAGTGAGAGCTGTGCGAGCCATGTACAGAGATGCTGCCAGTAAGGTGAGGGTTGGAAATGAGTACAGCAATGAATTCCGGCTAGAGGTAGGGGTCCACCAAGGTTCCGTCCTCAGCCCCCTCTTATTTATCATAGTCCTCCAGGCAATCACAGAGGAGTTCAAGACAGGTTGCCCCTGGGAGCTCCTCTATGCTGATGACCTTGCCCTAATTGCGGAGTCACTATCAGAACTAGAGGAGAAGTTTCAGGTGTGGAAGCAAGGTCTAGAATTGAAGGGCCTTAGAGTCAACCTAGCTAAAACCAAAGTCCTAATAAGTAGGAAGGTAGATAAAACACAAACCCCTTCAGGTAGATGGCCCTGCTCAGTATGTAGAAAAGGAGTAGGTAGTAACTCTATAAGATGTACCCGGTGCAAGCTATGGACACATAAGAGGTGCAGCAACATCAAAGGCAGGTTAACTAGCAAGTTAGTTTTTGTTTGTGGCAGATGTTCAGGTGCAATAAAGACTGTAAACAAACAGGAAACAACTTCTATCTCATTCCAGGGTGAAAAACTAGAGGTAGTCGATAGCTTCCGCTATCTGGGCGACCAAGTTAGTAGTGGGGGTGGGTGCGCTGAAAGTGTAGCTGCTAGAATAAGAATAGCCTGGGCAAAGTTTAGAGAGCTCTTACCCCTGCTGGCAACAAAGGGACTCTCACTCAGAGTAAAAGGCAGACTGTATGACGCATGCGTACGAACAGCCATGCTACATGGCAGTGAAACATGGGCTGTAACTGCTGAGGACATACGTAAGCTCGCAAGGAATGAAGCCAGTATGCTCCGTTGGATGTGTAATGTCAATGTAAATACCCGTCAGAGTGTAAGTATCTTGAGAGAAAAGCTGAACATTAGAAGCATCAGTTGTGGTGTGCAAGAGAGACGATTGCGCTGGTATGGACATGTGGTGAGAATGGATGAGGATAGCTGCGTGAAAAAGTGCCACACCCTAACAGTTGAGGGAACCCGTGGAAGAGGTAGGCCCAGGAAGACCTGGGCTGAGGTGGTGAGGCAAGACCTTCGTACATTGGGCCTCACCGAGGCGATGACTACTGACCGAGACCTTTGGAAATGTGCTGTGCGTGAGAAGACCCGGCAAGCCAAGTAAGATAGTTGCCAGTGCCCCTGGACTGGTTCTTGTGCGGGTGGCACATGACATGCACCATTTTGAGCGTGGCCGTTGCCAGTACCGCCTGACTGGCTCCCGTAGGATTTTCGAGCGAGATCGTTGCCAGTGCCCCTGGACTGGCTTGTGCGGGTGGCACATAAAAGACACCATTTCGAGCGTGGCCGTTTTCGTGCGGGTGACACGTAAAAGCACCCACTACACTCTCTGAGTGGTTGGCGTTAGGAAGGGCATCCAGCTGTAGAAACTCTGCCAAATTAGACTGGAGCCTGGTGTTGCCATCCGGTTTCACCAGTCCTCAGTCAAATCGTCCAACCCATGCTAGCATGGAAAGCGGACGTTAAACGATGATGATGATGATGATGATGATATATATGTGTGTGTGTGTCTTGAGGCAGATTTTTTGACAGCCTAATGCTTTTCTTGTTGCCAATCCTCATCTGTTTCCCTATTGTAAAGCAAGGTAATATCTCCCCATGGCTGGTTATTTTTTTACACAAGACTGGAAATGAAAGCCACTGCTTGTAAGATGGGGATGCTCATTTACAACTATTGTGCAATGTGAAGACAAGGAAATACACACTAACCCCTCCCCCCATACAGACACGTATATACATAAACACCATTAGGTAAACCATTACACTCAGTATTATATTTGTGAGATGAGGTATTTATATAATGTGTACTGTTTATATATATTATGTGATATATTTATATGCATATACATATATATATGTCATTATATTATTTGCCTTGGTTCTAAGATTGGATGCCTTTCCTATCACCAACCACTGTACTGAGTGGTGCATTTTCTCTTTGCACCAACACTCGACTACTCAGTAACCTGGGATATGTAGGCTGAGGAGGAAACAGCAAAGAGAGCAATGACAACAGAGGGCCTGAAATGGGTAGTTGAAAAAGGGGATAGGAATGAAGTGTTGAGAGTACTCAATAGTGTAGGGCATGAACATTTGCTCAGATGTGAGAGAATGGAAGTGGCAAGAGAATGATTGGAATTATGGTGGGAAACTCAGAGCGATATTAAAGAGCAAAATAGGTTAGTTAGAAAAGTGAAGTGGGAATGCTGGCTAGTCGTAGACCAGAGTGAAACTGAACTGAAAAGTTCAGGAGTTAGTAATTAGCACAGAAAGTCATAGTTACTGCTTTTGAAATGAAAAGGATATCAGACTCCTTTTTTTTTTTTTTGAGAATGTGGTTACACCTCAAACAATAAATGGCACATTGAGACACTCAAAAAGCTTAACGGAAGCCATTAGAAGGAAGAAACCATGACAATGTGCAACCACACATCTTTGGTGACAACTCAGGCAACTGGCAAATTGAGAAGGATTACGGTGCCCCACCCACTGCACAATCTGAATATGGTGCCCACCAGCTTCCACTTGCTCAATACAGTGAAGGACAGTTTATAAGGACACCAGTGCATACCTGAATTTTTCCACAAAGAGGGTTCAATGATAGAGCATATGCAACAATGTGTCCATAGCTTACACTGGGTACATCTTATGGAGTTTCTACCTACACCTATTCTACAGACCGAGCAGGGCCATCTACCTGATTTGTGGTTTGTCTGCCTTCCTACTTATTAAGACTTTGGTTTTAGCTATGTTAACTCTAAGGCCCTTCAATTCTAATCCTTGCTTCCACACCTGAAACTTTTCCTCCAGTTCTGATAGTGACTCAGCAATTACAGCAAGGTCATCAGCATAGAGGAGCTCCCAGGGGCATCCTGTCTTGAATTCCTATCATAGGAAGGCTAACTGGGAAGATAGTTTTTGTATGTGGCAAATGCTCAGGAGCAATAAACACTGAAAATGTGCAGAGAACAGCTTCTGTCACATTCCAGGGAGAAAAACTATAAGTAGTTGATATGTATATATATTTTACTATATATATATAGTATAATATATATATGTATAACACACACACACACACACACATATATATATATATATATATAGTATAATATAGTATATATAATTAATCAAACATCTAAATATGGAAATTATATTCACCAGTTTCATAATGATAATCCAAGACTACCTCAACAACAATCCAACTTAAAGAATTGAAGTTTTCTCTCCCACTGGACTGAACTTTCCTCAAAACTGAAGACATACCCAACAAATAAAATTATCGACTGAAAAAACAATTACAGAGAGAAACAACAATTCTGAACAACGAATGTACAGAATTGATACAAAAGAAGACAAGTTAACAGAGAAAATGTCATATAGAAATAGTAATAAAAGCAAAACCTTGAAAAATAGCTTTTTAGATCCAACCGAGAGTGTTCTCAGCACCAGAAGGTACAAACCAAAGATGAGAAACTGAAGATAATTAAGCTATCCAAAAAAATTCTCTCAGAAGAAGAAATTAAATTTACCCCATCACAGCATCCTAACTCCAATGAAATACAGAACGATATTTCACAGTTCTGTAGAAAACCACATAGAAAACCACATAGAAAACCACACCTAACAGAGGAATTGTACGATAAAGAAAACAGGGATGAATCAATTGTAAGAAACAAGAGTGATTACAAGCTTATGAAAGTTAAGAATAAATCTTTAGATAAATCCTGTGACTTTATGTCTACCTTCCCTTACAAAGAACTTCCATACCCAAAAATAAAGCCCAATGTCAGCCAAAGGAATGGGATATTATACAATTAACTGAAAAACAGTAATGACATAATAATGAAGGAAGCGGATAAGGGAAGTGCTATAGTTATTATGGATATTGAACACTACAAAAGAGACATACTATCTATATTACAAGAAGGTAATACTACAAAAAGGTAAATAATTACCAAAAATCAAAGATGACGACTAAATTGAACACACTCATTCACAGATATCAAAAAGGTGTAACAAACAAAGAACGTGTCTACCTAACCCATTTTGATTGCAAGACTAGCTACTTCTACAGTCTCCCAAGAATCCATGAGAACCAAACTATTAAGAATACATGTAAAGAACTAACTTCAAGTTGCATAAACATACAATATCCCACTGACCTTAAATTTAGGTTAATTGTAGCAGGCCTGAACTGTGAAACACAGACTCAGCAACTTTTTAGATATATTACTGAAACCTATTTTAAAATACATACTAAGTCTTGTAAGGGATGATCTGGACCTGTTAAACCACATCCCCAAATCCATAAACAATGATACCACTATTGTATCTTTTGATGTGGTAGACCTATCTACTACAATCCTACACCAATATGGACTAGAGGCAATAAATTTCTGGCTTGAGAAATTTTCTCATGAAATTTCAGACAGAATTGAAACAAGTTTCATCACTGCAGGGTTAAAGTTTATCCTCAAAAAACAAATTTTTTGACTTCAATGGCAATATTTACAAACAAATATCTGGGACTGCGTTGGGGACAAAAGTTGTTCTGATGTACGGCAATCTAGTCATGGCTTACATGGAGGTCCAAATATATAAACAATCAAAATTAAGATACGGCTTAAACTTATACAAATATCTACCAGAAAACTGGAAACATTACATAGATGACTGCCTAATCCTACAGATGCACACATTTGAACAACTTATAGATTTCAAAAGCCTAATCAACAGCATCAACAATAATATGGACTTAAGCATGGACTACAGTAAAACTCAACTACCATTCTTGGATATACTAATCATCAAAAGAGATAAAAGCATTGAAAAAAATTCCAGGTCTTCTCACTCTACCTATGTTCAGGGAATACCACTGATAAAGCATGGATAAACAAAGAAAATACTTTCATACAAAAGTACAAACCCAGACTTAACAAGCTTTAACAAAGTATATACACAAATAACTATTCACACACAAAACTCATTCTGCCACTTAAGATGAGGAACCTACACATCTATCAACCTAAACTTTAGCAACTGGACTACATACAAATGACTCCTGTCTACTTTCCCACCAGATATTAAATCTGGAGTGCCTTGATTGTAACTAAACATGTTCATTCAACTGTGTTGGCCTTCATTTTAGGTGCAATATATACTGCCATGTGACACTAACACACAAACGTAGCAGCCAAACATACAGACGGTTCTAAATTTAATCATGTGTTCATTCTCTACAAACACTTGACAGAAAACATTCAGAGCATAAGGTGACGAGCTGGCAGAAACGTTAGGATGCTGGGCGAAATGCTTAGCGGTATTTCATCTGATGTTACGTTCTCAGTTCAAATTCCGCCGAGGTTGACTTTGCCTTTCATCCTTTTGGGGTCGATAAATTAAGTACCAGTTACGCACTGGGGTCGATGTAATCGACTTAATTCCTTTGTCTGTCCTTGTTTGTCCCCTCTATGTTAAGCCCCTTGTGGGCAATAAAGAAATAAGAAAACATTCAGAGCATTGATTGTTCAGTACAACCCCTAGACTTGTTCAGTCAACTGTGTCAGATTTAACTTATGATGCTAAACATTGTCACTTGATACTAGCACACAGACATAGTGGGGAACCTACAAAAATTTCTAAGACCAGTCATGTGACTGTCCTCTACCAATCAAACCCTATTCAAAACATATACTAATTTGAGCCATGAACTCCCTACAAAAATAGGGCACGCTTCAAACGCTAGTCAGAAGCAAGACAGCTGTGACATAAGCCACGTCTTTCTATTTCGACTTTTTGAAAATCAGTGTAAACTGTGAAACTGGTTAAATCATTATAATAAAAAATATTTTAACTATTCTCAGTGCATTTTCAACTTCTATTTTTCCTATATTTCTACCTGTATGGAACAAAATAACCTTGTTTTTTCTATATAGTATAGTATAGTATATATATGGTATAATATAAATATGTGTGTGTGTGTGTGTGTTATCAAAGAAGAAAATGGAAAGAAGTGTTCACCTTCACAAAAACATGCATACATATAAAAATTATTTGTCAAAAGATAAAATGGTAAAAATACATATTTTAAACATGACAATGTTATCATTTTAAAATAATATTAAATCAAGAGGTAGATGTACTACTGTATATAATCTAGTAACTAATAATATATAAAGCATATATCATTTAAAATAATCACGACTCTTAAAATTAGAAATGTAAAGGATTAGCTAAATCTAAGGGAAGCAAGGGAACACAAACACAACAATAATAGCAAACAGAATACTTTTTTTTTTACATTTAAAGCTAAACTTTTTCATACCAAATAGCTGTTAACATACTTATATAGTAAGAGTAAAAAGACATTAAAAGAATGAGCGAGAGAGAGGAAAAACATAATGTTAGAAGTCAATAATTATGGTTAAAAATAAACATTAAGTAGAGTATTAGATAATGATAAAAAAGAATAGTAAAAACATATATTAAGTACTTCTCTAAATTAAAAAAAAAGTATGTATGTTAGGCAAAATTTTCTCAATAATTTTTGGTAAATCATGAAAATTATAAGGAAAAAAATGGCAGGTAGAGTGCTGTTATGCACTATTTTTTTCACTTTTAAGGCACAAAAATCATATAATTTTCTAAAGTGATATAAAAGAAACTACAATAGATATTAGATTTTGAAACTAAGCAAAAAATTCCTGCACATACTCAGTAGCAAAAAAAGATAAATTGCAATGAATCAAAAATGACAAATAGTCCAATATTTCATTATTTATCATCAATAATTTTGTTAAAATGTTTCACTGGAAATTAAGTTGCATTGAATCAAATTTGTCGAGGAAAACAAAACAAAAACAGAGACCCTCACAATGTATATACACATATATTATTTTAAATACATTGCTACAGCAGGCACCTAGTTTATTAGTGGTGGCAAATCTTTAATAGTAATAATTACTGCTGGTTTAATTGATCTAAAGAGGGTAATGGTTGAAGTCACTGACTTAAACAGTATTTAAACTTTTTGAAAAACTGCCATTCTTTTTAAACATCACACGTAGGTTACATTGTATTAGTATTAGATGTATAATAATAAAAAGAGGAATTCAACAGATATTTGATAGAAAAAATATAAATCTATGGAACATATTAAATAAAGTACAGCAACTAAATACTAGAAATATCAATTGTATGCATGAAAATAATTGAATTATTGATATATCACAGAAAGAAATATTGATAATTATGTAAAGGAATATGATGATAATAATAGCAGCAGCACTAATTAATGCAATAATGACAGAAAGTAATATTAGATCTTTCTGTCACAGAGTTTCCTGAGTCTGCAGTGAAATGTTCAGTTTTGGAAATCATGTTATGCTTTGTTTGTATAAACCATATGTTAGATAAATACGACTATATCAAAAGAAAATTGGGAAAATTTTCCATTTAAATTTAATACTGTATCTCATATGCTTTCATGCATAATTATGCTGTACTAAATCTACCATGCTAAAATAACACACAAAAATTTGACCATATACATTTTTTCTCTATATCATAGCAAAATTGATCTTATTTTATTAAAAGTGAAAAATTTGAAAACATGTCAAAGTTGAAATTCTCTAACCATTCTATAACCGATTATACATGTTAAAATAAAATCGGCTATTAAAATGATTCTAATAGTGATCAGAATAAGAGTGAATCTTTCACTCATTTTGAAAAAAGGTTTCATTTTTCCTGTTACAGAAATTCTAAGTAATCATTATTTAAGTTATGATAATTGATATTTATATTTTTTTTAAATATCTATTTTGCTAGATAAGCAGATAGTTAATATGATTAATCTGTACAGTATGGAAAAATAGATATTAGAACAAAGATTATTGACTCTATATAAACTAGAATTATTAAACCTGTTTAAAAACAACACTTACAAGACTATTTTCTGATTTGGGTTCCATTTTTCCATTATTGTTTCTCAGAGAAAGCTGGTTCACGGTCAATAGAAAAAAACTACATGGGTAAATAAGCTAGCCAATTTTATATAGAGAGAGCTTTAAATAAAAATCTAAGGAATCAAACAGGTAGGGATTCTTTCAGATATGCAAGAATGATAAAAGCAAGGAAGATTCATGTATAAATAGAGATAGATAGATAGACAGACAGACAGACAGATATATACAGAGAGAGAGTGGAGGAGGGAGAGAAGAATACAGTTCATGTTTTGGACAAACTGAACTGTAACCTTTTCTGCATAAGTCATGCAAGGTGGCTCTTTTATATTGTTATTCATTTATGTCATGAAAGCTTATTTCAAAGAAAAGGGAAAAAAATAAAGAAAAAAATATTGTCTGTAATGACCTTATTAAAACAAAAATGTAGAAGGCCGAATTAACATCATGCAACTAATACTAATCTAAATTTCTCTAAATTATTTATTGGTGGGAGATGTGTAGAGTAGAAAGAGTGTTCCACAATAATACAGGTTGAGAAAAGAATGCTAGTGCATACCATTTCTTGTAGGTCACAGAAGAATCATTTAATAAAAAGATTGATTGACAAGTGGTATGTACTATTTTAAATAAGGCTAAGATGAATTCAATAGATTTTAAAGAGCAAGCAGTCATAAGCAATATTAAATCAAATGAAAAGTAAACATTACATGATGATAGAAAAGGCAGCAAGTTACAAATATGGTTTTGTAAATAAAACAAGATAGTTTGTTGTTTCTAGCTATAGTCAAACATAAAGGATGCACCATTCCATATTTAGAAGCTATCTTGATGCAATATTGTCTATTTAAGGATAGGATTACAAGCTTTATGTTCAAACTAATTCTGTGATCAAATTAACATTCAGAAAAGTATACATATGAATAACCTTTCATGCCCTTTTTTTTTTCTTAAATTAATATTGAATATTTGACTTTTCTTGCTATCTTCTATCAATAGCATTTCTATTAATATTCTTATAATTCTGAAGTTAACTGTAGATATTGCATCATATTTTTCTATCTTTTTTGTTTTTATTGACATAAGCAGTGTCATTTATTTATATTATATTCATTTAGTTTATGGTTGTGGCATAGTATACAAATCCTCTACAAGACATCTGTTTCTGTCTTTGTCATACTCTAACCTCTTATCACTGATGCAAAGCCACCTCTTTCAATACCAACCTCCCCCTTAAAGGATCTTTGTCATGCAAGTCTCCAGTGTTGGTGTTATGCAAAAAGCACCCAGTCCACTCTGTAAAATGGCTGGTACTAGGAAGGGCATCAAGCCATGAAAACATGCCAAAACAGACCCTGCTGGTACCATATAAAAAGTACCCAGTCTATTCTGTAAAGTGGTTGGTGTTAGAAAGGGCATCCAGCTGTAAAAACCATGTCAAAACAGACAGTGGGGCTTGGTGCAGTCCTGTGGATTGCCAGCTCCTGTCAAACTGTCCAACCCATGCCAGCATGGAAGACAGATGTTAAATGACGATGATGACTTACACTTTTGCTTCAAATTTTCCTTATTCTCAATTCATGTATCACAACTGTGTTCCAATAAATCCAAGAATCTCTCTGACTGAGCCATGTCATTTTTGCTCCACATGAAGACACCCACAAACAAGGTTCCCTGTTCTAACTTACACTTGTTAGCTCTGTTACATTAGCAGAATATTATCTACAACTTCCATTTTTTTTTCCTTTGACTCTCAAACTACTTCATCTTTCCAAAACCGTTCCGCCTCTTTTTCAAAAGAGACAAAAAACTTGCAAGACCTTATTGGTCAGAAGTTTTCTTCTTCCAGTACCTTCAAATGCTTCTACTTTGTATATTACATTTGTCAGTTCATCACAATCAGTATATAACCAGTTCTCAATCCCAATTTTAAATTGCAGACAACTTTGTACTTTCACCAACCTTATTCACTACATCACTTGCAAATCTCTACATGAGATGAGTCCAGCTGTTGGCTAGTGGATCATTTTTTGAGCAACTCTTTGACATCAGAAAACATTTCTCTGCATGAAGGGTCTTGTCTACCAATTATTTAAACTTCCAACTGTTTGTACTCACTATTTGCCACAAACCATCACTAGTTTCCCTGGATGCTACTACTTATTTTATCTTAATTGTGTACCTTGTTCTGGTAAATAATATCAGTGCCTTCAGTTTAGTTTCAAAAACAATTTATTTCTTGGATCTTTATTTTGCACTTGATTTTCTCTAACATTTTATATAGAATAACAGTTTATCTTATATTCTAAAGACACTATCAACATAATATAGAGTTAGTAAATTTCCTTATTTACTATAATTGGTTTAGTTTATCAAATTCAATAAATGGAAACATTTTTCATGGATATTTTAAAAGTAAACTTTTAATTGATATATTAATGAAATACTCAAATTTATTTCTTCTATCAATGAAATAGAAATAGGCTTAACTTAAGGAATTATTTGCTTTTGACATCATTAACCTTAGTCTAGTTCAATCTTTCAAATTAGGATAATATGAAGTACTTTTGGGGGCTCAAATTAAGTTAAGTTATTATATTACTCTAGTTATTAACACTCGGAGGTAAAAAAAAAAAAACACAAAAAAAAACCAAACACATTAACTAAAATTTTAAATGAGCTAAATGATATCTTACCGAAGGGCCGGGAGGACCGGTTGGACCTGGTATCTATAGAATAGAATGTTTATATATGTTTTAATAAAACTATAGTGCATGCTTTTGTGAAATATATTTTAAAGACAAAATAATGCATTTTGCCTCATATCAGTTTTTCTTTCCAATCAGGTGATCATATTGACATTTAAATTACAAAGAACTCATAACTCTTCTACTGTTTATGGTTTACCCTTTATCATGTTAGGTATTGAATAGAAAAAATCACCACATTTTTCTATTTATGGAGCTTTTAATTTCAACCCTCTTTTTGTAAGTTTTATTATCTGTTATAGATTTTAAAAAAAATCTGGATATATATAAGGATATAAAAGTGATTTAATATCTTATTGTTAGTATTGAAAAGGAATATTGGTTATAATATCTATAATTAGTTAAATGAGTACATGAATGCTTTATGAGTTATTTGAAGTGACACTTTTAAAGCTGCTGTAGCAATGACACAGTGACTGAATCCTTAATATTTCAAAACATCTGTTTTCTTCTTGGTTTACTGACATAGGAATATGAATTAGACTAAATATGAAAACAATCAATGCAAAGCATTTGGGAAAGTGGAGTTAAGAGAATCTATAAAATTAATTTTTCATGTTTAGAATCACTAAAATATTTGGTCAGCTTTTGCATATAGACTGCAATGCCTTTGGCTATTATATGTGATTAAGAGAATGATTGATAAAAAAATCTGTCTGCTCTCCTTTGTTTAACAGTTATCATAACCACAAAAAAAAAAGAAAAGGATGAAATATTTATAGAAAATGAAAGAATGATATAAATTAGCTATATTTGTCATTCATTGTATAATACTGACTGTATTTGAAAGAAAAAAAAAATGAAAATGAAAAGTACCTGACATCCTATAATATTTTCTTTCCAATTAGAAGTATTAAAGAAAAACATTTTAAAAAAAGGATATGAAATCTGTACTTTTAAGATTTTTATACACTTACCCCTTCACCGCTGCCACCACCTTCAATAACACCAGCCTCACCCTGAAGAAACAAAAAACATATTATGTTTATGTCATTTAAATAGCTTATTCTATTTTTTGTTATATATTATATATTATATATTTTATTCTTATTTCTTATATATATATATATATATAAATATATATGAGTGTGTGTGTGTGTGTGTGTATGTATGTGTGTATGTATACAACAATGTGGTGTTGAGCATTCTGTGTGTGTGTGTGTGTGTGTGTATATATATATATATACACATTCTTTTATTTGTTTCAGTCATTTGACTGTGGCCATGCTGGAGTACCGCCTTTAGTTGAACAAATAAATCCCAGGACTTATTCTTTGTAAGCCTAGTACTTATTCTATGGGTCTCTTTTGTCAAACGGCTAGGTTACAGGGACGTAAACACACCAACATCAGTTGTCAAGCGATGGTGGGGAACAAATACAGACACACAAACATACAAACGATGGGCTTCTTTCAGTTTCCGTCTACCAAATCCACTCACAAGGCTTTGGTCAACCTGAGGCTATAGTAGAAGACACTTGGCCAAGGTGCCACACAGTGGGACTGAACCCGGAACCATGTGGTTGGTAAGCATGCTACTTATCACACAGCCACACCTATATTTATTTATTTCTTGCAAACAACTTACAGATGCAAGTACTACTAGTTGAAAGCTCTTCATACTGGATGCTAACAAGTTTATGGGGTCATCAGGAGAGTATGCATGCAGTTTCAGGGCTTTCTTTTCGATGGCATCATTGCACACTGAAATGAAGCCCTACCTGCTAGATCAACTGGTTATTAGGCTTTACTGAGTATTCTTCTAGCCATTACCTTCTACACTGTAGTCTGGATATCACTCACAGTGGTATTTGCTTTATGATAAGTTAGGCCTAGAGACAACAACAGTCACCTCACACAGAGTCCAACGAATCCTCTACATTGAACTTTGATTGGAAAATATTCTGTTTTCCAATCCGTGCCATCACATTCCTCTAGGAAGTTTCATAATGGGTTTATTTCTAGAGCCTGAGTGGTGTCCATATATATACATATATATGAAATAAAGTATCTTGAAAGTTGAAGCACCTCAAAGGTCAATTACAAAAAAAGGTAGATGGTATGACAGGCCTTGACTATTGGGGTTGACTAGAAAAGCTCAAACTTTATTCTCACCAACATCGCTGTGAGCACTACACCATCTGCATGATGTAGAAAATATCCCATCAGCGTTGCCCAAATGATGTTTGCATCACCTTTAAAAGATACCCAAGACTTGGGCCCCATGCTATCCATCCACAACATAAATCCTACTCGCATCTCAATACAGCACAATATATATATATATATATATATATATATATATATATATATATATATATATATATATATATATATATATATATATATAAAGATTTACTTTTCATAATTAGACAAAAAAACCAAGGCTGTGTAGATTTTAGAACATTTATAAATAGAAGGTCTTACAGCTGTTTCCAGGATATTTATTATATCCCTTCATCGGAGACGGTGTGAGAAGATGGTTAAGCAATAGTTAATTTAGATATGATACGAAATAGAGAGTGAAGTAGAGGAATGAAAATAGATATGAGATATGCAGGGATATTGTATTTGTAAATCCATTATTTAGGCAGAATGGTATACATATGAGATTCCAATACCTTATGAATAAAATCACTGAACCTGGAGCTTAACTATGGTCTATCCATAGCACTTACTCAGCATTACCTGACACCTCTGGGTCTCATTGACACCACTACCACTCATAACCTATATATACACACACACACACACACACACACACACACACACACACACAGTAAATATATATGGGGATTGAAGGAAAAGAACATTGATTATGAAATTAAATGGTCGATGATTGGATATGCAAAACCTTACTCCTTTGGTAGTAATAGGTGCAATTTATGTCTAGGATGAACTATTTTTGATACTTACATCTAGACTTAAATTGTTGAATTTAACCTCTAATTTTAATATGAATTGTACCAATAAGTTTAGGAAAACATATTTGTTTTATAAAAGATAGCTTATTATGTCAATACTAATAAACCTCATTAATACATAGTAATTCTGGTGGGTAAAGATGTTCTATTGAAATGCCTTATTACTCTGATATAAGAAAGCAATTTCGTTATAACTGCCACAAAAGGTGTATTCTCCATCACGAAAAAGGACAAAAACTGTCAGCTGGAGAAGGGAGAGATTGTTTGAGGTTGGCGAGAGAGGTTTCCGGAGGGTGGTGAAAAAGATTGTCGGAGGTTGGTGAGAGAGGTTGTCGGAGGTTGTCTAGAGAGGTTGTCGAGAGAGGTTTTTGGAGGTTGGTGAGAGAGGTTGTCATTCACAGAAAAACTATTGTTTTACTGTGAGAAAAGCACTGTTTGATATTCATCTGATATTGTTTAGGTGTAAAAATTAGATTGCCTTAACAAGGTGCCTCAATTTAAGTACTTAATTCAACCAAATCTTAATTATATTTTATATACATACACACACATATATATATCTATACATATATACATAAACACATGCATATATGTATGTGTGTGTGTATATATGTATGTGTGTGTGTATATATATATATAAGAACGTATTAGAGTACAAAATAGAGCTCATTTACCCTTAGAATTACCAGATAGCTAGCAGTATTATGGTATATTACCAATTCTAGGCTTAGGCATTCCTTGTGTATTGGAAGGAAGATGGAGTATGATTCGATGGATATGATTCGACAGCTGCTTAATGACCACTACACATGTTTCGATATAACATAGATCCACATATATACAGGATTTAAATTTAAATTAAGTAACGGTTTATCTGTATAATAAGACCTAGTTGTATCTCCTCAGGTGATATATAATTGCTGTCTCTGTAAATAAATGTTTGATTTTGATGCTATCACACTGAACTGGAGCCAGTTGGATGTGATAGCACCGAAATCAAACATTTATTTATGGAGACAACGATTATATATCACCTGAGGAGATACAACTAGGTCCCATTATACAGGTAAACCATTACTTAATTTAATTCTTGTATATTATATGTGGATCTATGTTGTATTGAAACATGTCTAGTGGTCATTAAACAGCTGTCAAATCGTACTCCCTCTTCCTTTTGATTCTATTTATTCTTCCCTTTATATATATATATATATATATATATATATATATATATATATATATATACATACATTTATGATATACATACATATATACAATATACAAGTATATATATACATACATATATACAATATACAAATATATAGACATACATATATATATATATATATACATATATAGATACATATACATATAAATATATAGATACATATACACACACACATATATATGCATACATATATAGATTGATAGATAGATAGATAGACAGATAGATACACTCATATATATACATAGCTCTGAGCCAAATAGATGAGTCTGTTATAATTTTTACTTCATATTGTCTGACATACGCATAACTTAGGAATGAGTATTAGTCATTGAAATTATGAAGCTGTCTTAGTGTCTTCTGATTTTGAAAATAGCTTTTGATAATTCATTTTCTTTTAAAATTGTATTTGCATTTCCCCAAATTTATCCCTCAACTCCTACCTTCACAGTTGTCGTTCTGGCATGATTCAACTGTAAAAAAGAAAAAAGAAAAAATGTCTGACTACTACATTAGAGAGAACACTGATAAATTGATCAAGTTTAAAAGAAATATAATTTTATTTACAAAATGGATAATTCAGAATTAAAAATCAACGATGACAATATTAAGTTCAATCAGCTAAAACAAACATTGGTATAGTAAATTCTGTCAGGTAAAATATAGGATATCAGACGAAACCATTACAACAAATTTCATTTCTAAAATAAATCATGCAATAAAATAAATAAAATCAAAATACATACATAATCAGTAAACAATATATAATTATTTACAATATATATATATCTGAGACAGAAAGAAGCATTACTCAAATAGTAGGTAAAAGAACAAACCTCAACACTGCCTAATGCAAGCTTTAAGATGTAAATAGAAAACTTATTAACAGAGAGAGAAACATTATTTGTTTGTAATATTTTAATTTAAATCTTTCAAGATTTAAGTTTAATAACAAAATAATACATAATTCTTTTTCATACATTCTTTACAGGGGAAATGCAATCAAGAGTAGAAACTGATCATGTATCACACTATACCAAATGCACTCCCTCTCCTCTCACACACACATAAATGTTCAAAGAAAGGACACATTCTGTTTTTGTTGAGCATATAAAACTTGTTTAAATTGGCAGAAATCAGCATACCAGACAAAATATTTTGACTAGCAATTCTACATCCTTTTATATTCTGAGATTAAATCCTAGAGTTGATTAATTCCCTTATTCCTGGGCTTTATAAAGTACCAATAATGTATTGGCATCAGTTTAATAATAAATTATAATCTTTCTCTCTCAAAATTTACTGCCTTCTGCAATAATGATAATAAAAAAAAAAGATATGCAAGTCTAATAATGATTTTACTTACAGGGGGTCCAGGTAAGCCAGGAGGTCCAATTGGTCCAGCTATTCCTCTTAATCCTTGTTCACCTGGTTCTCCCTTCAAGCCTGGCGGTCCCTATAAATGTAGAATAATATGTACAATGTAGATGTAGCAGTATTAGACAATTTTCAAGTCACTGATAACAATTTTTTGTTATGTTATATCACTGTAAAAAAGTACATTTGATAATATGACATAATGTATGCATGCTTTTATGCATGTACATATACTGCAGGCCAGGCAGTCCTTGGTAAGATAAGACCTAACCCAGTTTTAATTTCAAGTGTTGCTAATGATTTTAGAAAAGCCTGAAAGACACTACTCATTTAATTGCTTTAAAATTACCTTGCATCATGATATAAGCAATAGTTTTGTATACACTCATTTGTGCATGTAGGTGTAATTGTGCAAGTGTCTTTAGTCTTATAGCTTTCACTCAGTTTACACGAGTGAAGAAGTTAAAGATGTTTATTGTCTTCACAATTTAGGATGAAAGACCTTTCATTCAATTTTCCTTGTATCTTTCTCTTCATATTCATTAGCAATTTAAAAAAAAAAGTTTTTAATACAATTTTTCTAAACATATTTAGTGTGAACATCATAAAATAGCATATAATAATCCTTGTACATTTACAAACAATATTAAATTTGAGACAATTTCTTTATCAGTATAACTTTTGTAGACAATTTAAGCGAAAGAATAAAAGCACTTCATATACAAAATTTGGTATTGGTAAACAGAAAGAACATTTACAGTTACTCTACTTTTCTACATATAATGCAGGTCCTTTTTCATTGAAACACATAAGCTGAGAAAGCTTCAGCAGTTACCTCTGATACTAGCAGGGGTATACTTCAGAGGATACCTCTGATGCAATAAAACTAAGATTCCATATTTATTCATTTATTATTGACTATGTACTATTCCCTATTTTTTTTTAAAAATTATGTTTCAAGAAGAACAATTTAGTTTCAAATATGACCCAACTTTAAATTTGATTTAATTTAAAATATGGCCAACATGTCATTTATGTTGGCCATTTCTCTTTTAAACATACAAAATCAAAGACAAGAAACTCTTTGTGTGTAGACAGTTATAAAGTGAATAAATCTTTTTTATGAATTATATATGAATTCTGATAATCTTAAATAATATTGTTTCTAAGAAGGACAATTTAATATTAAATATGAATCGTTTTGCCGCCAATGACAAAAGCACTTATTGGTCAATGGAACTCCACTGATCCTGATTGCCTAAACTCCCCACCTTCTATGTTTATTGATATTGACCACTTATTTGCTAAACTCTCCCTCCAATCCACACAAGAAAGGAAGGTAAAAATGCAGACAATGTAAGGGAGAGGGAGCTCTTTAGATCTTTTGCATGTGGTTTCATCTCCAAAATGTATCCAGTCCATGCTGTAATGTAGTTGGTGATAGAAACACAATCCAGCCATATAATCCTACAAGGAACCTATAAAAACAACATACACAACAAAAGAGTTGGTTGACTTTTCCTTAGTAGAATGTGCTACTGGTTGAAGAACTGTGGTAAATGGTGTGGCAAAAGACCAGTGGTGAGATGTTCGATGCTGTCAAACCCATGCCAGCATAGAAGAGCTGATGTATGATAATGATGATGAAAATTACACCAAAAATTTAAGTAATGTGGCAGTAGAACTGAGTTGAACTGTTTACATCATGCTTACACACACTCACATGCACACACACACACACACACGCATGCACACGTGCACACACGCACACACACAAGGCATTTCAAGTTGCATCACGGGCTACTTGTTTAAGAAGATAATAGTTGAATAACAACTCCAAATAAGAACTGATGTAGGAGAAAGAGTGTGTTTTAGTCCTCCTTCATGGGAGAATCTTTCTAGTGTCAGTGGCACAATAAAATACCTAACACATTGTAAAGTGATTAGTAATATGAAGGGCATCCAGTTGTAGAAACTATACCTGAAAAATGGAACATAGAAGCAAGATGTTGACATAAGTGGTATTGTAGGATACCTATCAAGGAGAGCAATAACTCCAAATAGAACTCATACAAGGATGATAACTTTAGTGCCTACATAATAATAAAATGCACCCAAAGCACTGCACAAAGTGGTTGGTGAGAGAAGTTCTCTGTTGTAGAAACTATGCCAAAGTGGAATATATGAGCACAATATGAATTCTGGAAGTCATATTGCAGGTTGCATATCTAGGCAGGTAGTAACTCTGAATAGGAGCTGATAGACTAGAAGAAACTCTTTATTTCCCCCATATGGGACAATTTCTCTAGTTCTGGTGGTACAATGAAATACATTAAGTTCACACAGTAAGACATAAGAGTTGCTTTGTGTGTATGTGTGCACACACAAAAACATTGAATCTATGCCTGCATGGAGAAATGACTGTAAAATGATGACAAAAACGAATGTGATGAAAATGTTTTGTAAAACAATGTTTTTTTATAATTTATTTTTAACTGAAATTGGATGTAGCTATTAATAACTGATGATTAGATTATGCAAGTAACTGAATTTTAGATTTTTTTGCATGTAATTAAAATTGCAAATTGCATGTAATGAACATATTTTGGATAACATATGTTGTTATCTCTCAAAACTCAATGATCTGTTATATCAAGATATTCTAAGTATTTCAGTTTAGTGTTCAGAAGTATGGAGAAATTTGTAGAACAATGTCCAACTTTAAAAATCTAAGTAATAATTGCTAAAAGTGCCTGTTTTCTATTTAAAATAGTTACACATGCAATTATTTAAATGAGAAATGAATTCTGATGTGACAAAACTGGAATGGTTTAAACATTATAAGTCAAGTGATGGAAACAGTCAGATAAAGACATAAAACATCCAACAATAAACTAGATATAAAATAAAATGTCCTGTCATTAATATTGCAATAAAAGTGAGCAAAACTAAAAATAAATAAAACTAAAAGCAAAAGCAAATTTGAATTGGATAATGAATGTGTAAGATGCCAAGATTTCAGAGTCATATGCAAATATTAAAATAATCTATGACTTATTCTTGTAATAGAAAAAAGAAAAATCATAATTTCTGTTTTATAAAATACTTTAAATTAATATTGAACATATTCTTACAAGAAATTCGGTTGTTACATATTTCATTTCAATTAGTATTTTTTAACTGTGTAAACATCTTCCCAGTCTATATATGTTTATATTAATCTCAAAGAACAGCAGATGTAATGTATTGAACGTACTCCTAACATTTCATATTTGAGCTACACCAGGGTCAACTTAGAATTCATCTTAGTTGTTACTATACACTTATCTCTAGTACTAAGATTCATACCTGTGGCAAGGCAACAGCTGGTCATCCTGTAGAAATTTGATTACCTGTTAATAAGAAAAAGGGGGAGTTACAGAGTTTTGTTTGTGTTAGTCTAATTTTATAAGCGATTATTTTTCTATATTAATTATTTGTTATCTCACTAAATTTTAGAATCTGGGTAAAGCGTAAAGAGAATAATAAAAATCATGAAGTTAATAAGTAATAGTATTAATATTCACAATAACTTCCTTTAGTGTATAAATTATTTTTAAATGTAAAGGGATTAATATTAGTTTTATCCAAAAGAAAAAAATAGGAAAAATTTTATGAAAATTATCATAATCTTTTTACATTTGCAATTTTAAAGCATTAATTGAATTTTTAAATACTGAATTAATGAAAGGACCTGAATTAAGAAATTATCAATGATTTTTTTTGTACTGTAACAAAGGGTATTTTATAGTTATCTTGCCACTAAAATAGACCAATGTTTATAGTCACCTTGCCACGAAGAGAGACTACTGTTACTGAGTTCTAAATTAGATTGTAAAATAAGCTTTTCTGAATGTATTAAAATAACAAGAACAATATTTTAAAATAAGTATACTATTTAATGATATTGAATTCAAAGGATTCTAAGTAAAATAAAAATCCCCATATAATTATAACATCTTGCATTTTAAAGCATTTTTTGGTGAATAAGCAAGATTCTTAAAAAAAAAATTATGAGACTCAACTTCATAAGTGAAAAGTAATAGAATTCAAATCAGAAAACAGCAGTTTGTTTTGTTAAGGTTTATAGACAAACAGTTGATTTGCATGAGGTTTCAGAATTTTTTTCATGAACCAAAGTATAAGTATGCAACAGAAATATACTTTGAGCAGAAATATAAGAAAATTTATTTGTAATCTTTTTTTCATTAGAGAGGCATAAAATTGGATTTTTAGGCCTAAATAAGATTTAGATTTTTTCCACAAATTAAGCATTGAAATGTTGACTAGATTTTGATTACCAATTCCAGTTTGCAAATTAAAATTGTTTTGATGAATCTATGGAGACATTAACACAGAGTTGAAATCAGACTAAAGATAACTTTGTAAATGTTGATTTTGGCAAACACATTGCTAAGAAACAAGATAAACATATCACAAATGAAGCCTAATACCAAAATTGTTTTATTAGACAGAACACAAGTTTACACATATAATCTTTCGGGTGATACTATTAAACCATATCTAAAATAAACTATGATATTTGAGAATATAGATAACACAGTTATAAATATGGCATGCTTGGCTTAAATTTAACTGAAACCATATTACCACTCAACTATGAACAAAATGAAAATTAGAATAAAACATATGCAATGTAAATGATTTAAGAAGAAAGAAGCTTTAAGATATATTTTACAATGTCATACTTCAAAATATACTGCTAAAGAACATAAGATGACTAATAAATATGATCATACAGATATAAGAACAGTTTCCAGTAAGTACTTAGGAAGAGGCCTGTGTGTTTACATAAATGAGAGAAGTGTATTGCCCAACTAAAACCAAAGGAGACATGCAAGTTCAAATTCAGTATCAACGAATCAGAAAAGTGACCAAGTATGCAGAATATTACATTAATAATTGAGAAGACCAAGAGCATCTCTAGACCAGGCTTACGACAACAAGACTGCTTTTTTAAACAATCTGAGATGGTTTTTGGTCCAAATAGCTCAAAAAGTACTTTATGGATTTTGAAAGTTACAACATACATCTATTCAAAACAGATTTATTTTCAAGTGTTCAAGAGACAGCTTACTTTTAGGGTTAAGTATTTCTTTCATGCAAGGTAGCTGCTGTAACTAATAGCATTCTTTGTGCTGGCAATGGATCAGGTAATTATCTTTATAGCTGGATACCTTTCCTGCTGCAAGTCTTATCCAGCAAGTCTTTTCAAGTAAGTAATATTTTACTCCACTATTCTTTAAACATGCAGAGATTCTGGATGCATTGTTTACAAGAATCTAAAACATAGCATCATAATTTTGCTCATATGATTTCATCCTGAGACAAAGAATTTAAACATTCATGTACACACACACACTCTTATGAATGACTTTCATAGAGTTTCTGTCAAAATTCCACTCATAAGGCATTGGTTAGTCTGAGGCTGTAATGGAAGACATTTACCCAATTGATATATAGTGGATGAACTCAAAATTCATGTGTATATGAAATAAAGCCTGTATCCAGTCATAAATGTTACATATATATGAAGTAAAAGCAGCTCTAGTGTAATAAATATTATTGAATAAACTTACTAATGTATATGCTTTGTGTATTTAATATATATATCATAATCCTCCAGGCAATAACAGAGAAATTCAAGACAGGTTGCCCCTTGAAGCTCCTCTATGCTGATGACCTGGCCCTCATATCAGAATCACTACCAGAACTAGAGAAGAAATTTCAGGTGTGGAAGCAAGGTTTAGAATCGAAGGGCCTTAGAGTCAATGTTGCAAAGACCAAAGTCCTAGTAAGTAGGAAGGCGAACACATCACACAACCCTTCAGGTAGGTGGCCCTGCTTGATCTGTAGAAAAGGTGTAGGTAGAAACTTCATAAGATATATCCAATGTAAGCTATGGATGCATAAGAGGTGCAGCAACATCAAAGGAAGATTAAACGGAAAGATAGCTTTCGTGTGCAGCAGATGCACAGGGGCAGTAAACACCACAGATGCTCAGAAAACAGGTCCCATCACATGCCAGTGGGGGGAAACTAGAAGTAGTTGATAGCTTTTGCTACCTAGGCAACCAAGTCTGTAGTGGGGTGGATGCTCAGAGAGTGTTACTGCTAAAATCAGAATAGCCTGGGCTTAGTTCAGACAGCTTCTACCCCTACTGGTGACAAAGGGCCTCTTGTTCAGAGTGAAAGGTAGATTGTACGATGCATATGTGCGAACTGTCATGCTTCATGGCAGTGAAACATGGGCCGTGACTGCTGAAGAAATGTGTAGGCTTGAAAGAAATGAAGCTAGCATGATCTGCTGGATGTATAATGTCAGTGTGCACACACGACAAAGTGTAAGCACCCTGAGAGAAATGTTGGACATAAGAGGCATCAGATGTGGTGTGCAAGAGAGATGTTTGCACTGGTATGGTCATGTACCATGGATGGATGAGGAGAGCTGTGTGAAGAAGTGCTACTCCCAAACAGTGGAAAGAACCCGTGGTGGAGGGAGACCCAGGAAGACATGGGATGAAGTGGTGAGGCAATGACAAAAGACCGAGACCTCTGGAGATATGTTGTGACTGAGAAGACTTAGAAAATAAAGTGAGATCACAACTGTAGCCTACACCAGTGTTGCATAACCAGCCCATTCAAAAAGTACCTTTGGATCGTAGGGCATCATGCCATGCTTGAAGAGACCTATTGAGTCAAGTACATCATCATTAACATCAAAATCAAATCAAACCACAATCAAATGGAAATTGTAGCTGTGGCTGATGCCAGCACTGCCTGTCTAGCTCCCTGTGTTGGTGGCACATAAAAAGCACCCACTACACTCTCAGAGTGGTTGACGTTAGGAAGGGCAACCAGCTGTAGAAACACTGGCAGATCAGATTGGAACCTGGTACAGCCTCCTGGCTTCCCAGACACCAGTCGAACCATCCAACCCATGTCAGCATTGTTAAAACGGATGTTAAATGATGATGATGATGATATATATATATATATATGCATGCATGTACGTACGTATGTATGTATATATGGATGTATGTATATATATATATTGTGTGTGTGTGTGTGTGTGTGTACATGTGCACACACTGCATTTTTTAGTGTATAAGAAATAATTTTCATTCAAAAACTTAATGTCAAAATCTGGTAGTATTCTATACACCAAAAGTATGTATAATATACATTTGCTAGCATACCTATATTGTCAAAGACATCAACAGTTTTATTAATGATAGAAAACGGCACGTTAACACAATGGAAGAAACTATTGCTAAATGTCAGCAATCTAGTAAATAAATGTACATACACAGAGTTGACGCACTTGAAGAATCAGATACAGTTATACCGTCTTGATTGAAAATATCATCCACATAATATACATGTGTGTATATATATATATATATATATATATATATATATATATATATATGTACATACATATAATTACTGGGATACATATATTATACATACATATATTATATATATATATATATATATATATATATATATATATCCAAGATAGTTAGGGGTTGTGAATCCAACCCACTAAGGGATAACATCTATCCAATATACTGCTGGAAGAATACCCAATTATTATTACACTAGTGTTTTTTTCCTTGCATTACAATGTGCAATAAATGGGTGAGGGTAAAAAGATATTTTACCATTAATTTATATAGCAATAAGAAAATGGAGGGGAATAGGTAGTATTCATCAACTTGCAGACACTGTATTGTGTCAATTTGTTTATTTTAGATTACTAAAAGGACAATAATAACAATATACAAACACATGTGACATATTATGTCATATCAGTAATTAAAAAATTACATATAGTGACAGAAAATGTGTTATCTCATTTTCTATCACTATATGTCATTTGTATGAGGGCTTAGTTCACAAGGGATCTAAACGATTAGCTACACTAGGTAAGTGCTGTAACGGACCACTGGGGCTCCAAGGTTACAGCTGAGACAGTAGTTATGAAGCCATTGCAGATTTCCGATGCAGCGGATATATAATTGTTAAACAGGGCATCAAACATTAAGGCAAGGCAAACATCTCAAGTCATATACGATATTATTACAGGAAGAAATTCAAAATCTTACAGCTGTTTCTGGGATATCCTTGAGTATGGGATATTCCATCATCAGAGATAAATTGGGGAAAAAATATGGAAAATGAGAATGGTATATATCAATAAGATGATAACATAGAGGAAAGGAGTAAGAGAATATGGAGATGGAAAGAAAGAAGAAAAAAGAGGCATAAAAGTTCATAGTTCAACTTTCCAAATACATAGAAACCAAAGCATGAGCCCTTAGGTGCAATCCTGCATATATCCATGAGTGTAATTCTTTAGGTGCAATACTGCATATATCCATGTGGGTTAAAGTCCTTATATAGTAGACATCTCAAGAAAAAAACGCGAACATATCAATGTTCAATAACAGAATGGTAGGAGAGGTGGCTGTTAATTGGTAAAAGTAGAGAAAAGAAAAAAAAAATAGAAAGAAGGGTGGATAGAGTGAGGTAGGGATGGATTTTAGGGATTGGCTATATGATAAAGTAATGTGTATATGTGTATGGTGTCTAAGAAAACTTGAAAACTGAAAATAAGTTCATGTTCACATTGTCGAGGAGAGTTTAGGGAACTTCTGCACAGAGTTATACCGAACATGTAGAGATATTTGGTGGAGTGATTTGTAGAACAGAAATAGCATGCAGTAAAAGAATCATTATCAAGACAAATGTTTAGTATATAGGGAATTACAAAAGGAGCATATTAAATAGTAAATGAGTATAGCAGAAGTGCTGGCTATTTGGGTGACTCCAGTGAGGAGGGTGGTATTGGAAAGGAAAGGAAATGGGAGCATGCATGTCTAATTTTTTGGATGCATGCATGTTTAAATTTTTGAAATTCTTAAAGCCAAAGCAGTGGTTTTGTATTACCCATTTTATATCTAAATATCTGTCCATAAAAAAATTGAAAACTTAAAATAGTGCATTGCTTATCTTAAATTAATTTGAATGACTTTAAATCAATTTAAATGCCAATGTGATTTTAGGCATAGTTTGCAGAATTTTCCTTAAAACAGTACTATAGTATGGTATATAAAAAATTCACACTACAAAAAAAATCGTTTTCGAATAAGATGACATTTTGGTATTGATTGCACTCTTATAAAGCCAGATAAGTGGAAATAAAAGACAAAAAATAATAAAAGGAATTTTGTCTATAAATGATCATGACAGATGTATATCATTATAGGGATCAATTGGCAAATTATTATTATTTCAGGATATTTTATAATCTGTTGAAAATAAAATCATGATGAAACTTTGTTTTTTTTTCTTTTCAAGTAAGACACCAATATTAAAAAAAAAAAAAATTTGGAAAGGTTTTTTCACTTATCAAAAATAATTTCCCACCATTATTACATATTTATACAAATGTACTGAACTTTGTAAATTTACTTTGTAAATTTGAATTTTTAAGAATATTTTCTTAACTCTATGCAGAAAGGAAATGCATGCTTTGGAGACTTTGAAAATAATGATTTTTAAAATATTGTATTTAGATCACCAAACTTTTTTCAGATAGGAAAGTAGATCTGAAAACTATTTTATAGGTCTGTGTAGAGGTGATATAAATTTAGGTAACTCAGAAGAGCAGATGTTTCTTGGTAGCAATAGGATAAGTAGAGAGAGGAGGCCACATGTCTATGAGCCAGAAGTTGTAGAGTGTTAGTGAGTATTTGCTTATCAGTAGGGGATGAGCTTTTAGATGTGGTGCAAAATATTTGTGTATAGAGCAGCAGTACTCCTTTGCGGATATTTCTTAAGCTTTGTAGTAATTTAGATGTAGAGTATGAGTATTTCCTAAAACATGGCTATGTGGTTATGAAGCATGCTTCCCAGTCACATGGTTTTAGGTTCAGTCCCACTACATGGCACTTTGAGTATGTCTACTAGAGTCCTGGACTGAAAAAGCCTTGTGTGTGGGTTTAGCAGATAGAAACTGAAAGAAGCCAGTTGTGTGAGTGTGTGATACCAGTGTATTGAAAGTTAAGGAGTAATGCAAAGTGATATCATCTACACAGAAGTTAGTGATTTTTAGGGCTGATAGCAAACTGGTTAATGTACAAAAGGAAGGTTGTCGAGGTCACAGTCAAATTTTAGGGTACACCAGAGTTGATAAACTGTGTGTCACTAAGATCTCAGTGAGTACATGCAGGAATGGTATGAAATGACAGGAAGTATCCAGTCCATAAGATGACACAAATGAAATCCTTAAGTCTGCAGTTAGTTTTGAGATTTGCTGTGGTCATATGCAATGACATTGCTTTTGGCAAACTTCTCAAGGGTAGACGGGCTCTAAAGAAAGTGTACTAGTTAGTGGTTATAGAGAGTGAGAAGGAGAGAGAGGGAGAGAGAGAGAGAGAGAGAGAGAGAGAGAGAAAGAGAGAGAGAGAGAGAGAGAGAGAGAGAGAGAGAGAGAGAGAGAGAGAGAGAGAGAGAGAGAGAGAGAGAGAGAGAGAGAGATGTTGGGGAAATGACTGCTTCAATTATTTTTTGAGATGTTAGAAATGAGACACACAAGGCAACAGTTGGCAGGGTCAGAGAGGTGCTCTTCTTTGTAGTGGATTATGTCTGAAGAGAGAGAAACAGTGAAAAGCTTTTTAATTGCTTCTTCAGGAAGAAGGAAGCACTCATGATCATTGCTGACAATCTCAGACTACTGACATTAATATGGTTGATGTTCATCTTGAACAGTTGTTAAGTTAGTCAATAACTTAAAGAAAAGCAAAAGTGGGGAGAAAACTTCAAAGAGATGTGTAAGCTGAATGGATGTGATTCACAACCAGTCAGCTCAAAGAAGAGGCCATTGCAGTAGCAACAGAAACATTAATTTGAGGAAACGGTGTGCTTGTAGGTTAGTGGTTGAGTGTATCAGTGAGTAATTCCATACAGGTCATTAAGGTTGGCTTTCTTCTGAATGTATACGTCTATATTTGGGCAACAGCACTGCTCCAGAAGTGGAGCAGTGTGCCACTGTAGATCTCATTTGCATTTGAATTCAACAAGAATAGTGGGACAATTAATTCTCTAATGAAGAATAACAAAAGAAGAATTTTTGGAATCAGTGGCCATGTTGGTTTGAAAAGTGCATTTATGATGGTGAGATCTGTGGAATGAAGAAGGAATGCATTGTGGAGTTAGTGGAAACTGTCTACATAGCAGTACTGCTTATAGAGCCATCTTGGTTGGGAAATGTTGAATAGAAGGATTCTGCTAAGTTAGTAGAGATCTTAGTAAGGGAGCAGTTGGTCTGGCTGTAGTTTGAAAAGTGCGAGAACTTGCAGATTATATGATGCACAAAAGTACATTTACTTTTTGGATAGAAGTCTCACAGGAGTTGCAGTGGTAAATAAAATAGTCATTCATGCACTGGAAGTGAGTGTGCCATAAGGAGATATAAACCCCTTATAGCACACTCACTTAAGATGCTATAAGCCATGCTCTTTTCCAGTACTACGGCTATGTGTGAATCACCTGCAAGATTTGGAGTTGTGGCTTTGGTTTTGAGGGATATAAATGGACATATCTAAGACAGAGATTTCAGTTTTCAGCTTAGCTATCTCAGGTGGCATAGGAGTGAAGCATAGTAACTACCAGAGATAGTCAGCTGACTTCAAGTGCCATGAAGTTCAGAAGATAAGGAGTCCTGCAGCATGTTTATGTTAGATGAGTTAAAAGTTTACAACTAATGGCAAATTTTTAAACATTTTATTTTCTTATTAATATGAATTTAATGGATTTGTAATTTTAATGTTTGACTAAGGGTTTAAACTGGATACTTTCTTGATATAAATCATTTAGCTAAGAATTGGAAGTGATATTCATTCCTTATGGTATTCTTATTAGTAATATATTTACATATATGTTACCACCTGTTTGTATGAATATTTACAGAAACTGCCATAGTGGTTGTGGGCACATGAAACAAGCAATTTGAAAAAAAAAATCTTGGACATTTTACTTAACTAAGATATTATTATCTTGAATTGTCTATTTTATTTAATCATGAACCTATTACTATAAGAGTTATTGCTATTTTTATAGTGCTTTTCCTTTTTTCTATCTGTGGAAACAAGATTAAAAACTTTAAAAATAAAATAATTATTAAAAATGAATTCTTTAATATATGCTGGTTGCTAAATAAAATATATTAACAAAGAAGAACAGAATACTAGAATAGATAATTCATAATAACAGGGAATTGATAATTTATACCAATTCCACAAAATTTTCAAATCAAAATATGTCAAGATTGTTTGTCATTCTGCAAGAGAATAAGTACTTGTAATATGTTACTGGGGTAATTAAAACAGGAAAATTTCCATAAAAAGCTCTCTGTTTGAATTTAGTTGGTTACCATGAATATTAGTTTGCTCTTTTGCTGGATTACATTCAGTTGTAAGATGAATTCTGATGAGTAGATAACTCAAATTAGAATGGTAAATATTGTATATCTGGAAATCTGGTAAGAGTTATTATATCTTCAACATTGACTTAGGTAACAGTTCATTTTTCCTCAAATTGTTACTAAAAAAATAAGAAAAAGTATATCTCATATGCTGTTCATTCAATAACGAGTGCAGAAGGTATAGGTGAAATCTTGAGTGAATGATAGAAAACTGTCAACAGAACACTCTTGCTCAAAGGCTGTTATGACAGTTAAACCGAAGTAATAACAAAGTCTCTTAAATGGTAACTTAAAAAGTAAAGCTGCTAGCTCATTAAATTAGCTGAAAGGTATTCAAAAGCAACTAGCATTTTTGTTTCTGAGATGTTTAAGTATTAGTTGTTGTGTATATAGATTGGATTAACTATTAACTTTCCTATAATTGTGGAAATTGTCAGAAAATTATTGAGAAGGAAACAACTATGACTCACTCATGATATTTCTGTACATCATAAAGCAAAGTTAAATATAATATATTCCTATATAGAATTAATTAATAGGATAATATAGGGCAACATTTCCTTTAATAGAAATTAAAAGAATATTGAAGGGGCAGCACCAGTAGTACTTACTGCAAATTCAATCAATAATTCAATTGCCAAGTTCATCTTTACTAAATTCTGATGTAACATGGTCAATGTAATTAATTGTGTAAATGTGTGGAGAATAATCAATCCACTGGATGTATATGAATTTTATAGTAATACCAGGGGATACATTTAGCAAGAGATTATTGTTATAAAAGTAGAGATGTGATGATGATTAACCTAGATTTGCTTTTACAGTAGATAGCAAGCAAATGACATCATTAGAAGCCTATGCAAAGTTTTAAAAAAGTTTTCATCATTCTTGACACAATCAAGGAGATCTTGTGCAACTGAAACGTGAGTGTCTTTTTGGTCAGCTGAAAGTAGTTTTGACACAAACTTGGCAGACACGTGTCTCATACCCAAATCTTTGGTGATAATGGACTGAACTGAACCGTAACTAATCTGCACATCCTCTTATAACTCACAGATGGTGATTCAATGATTTCCCCTCACAGCTGTGCGCACATCTGCAATGTTTTTCTTAGTTCTGCTGGTTGTGGGTCTCCCATAACATTTGTGAGTATCGACATTTTTGCGGCCATCTTTGAAATGCCTGAACCACTCATACACTTGTGTGCAGCTCATACACTTTCTGCAACTTTGAGTAGGCTTTCGAGCAGGTATCACCTTGATAACTTTCTCTGTCATGGTCAAAGCAATGATCACACACTACACACTTTCCTTCCAAGCACTGCTGTAAACAGCAGAAGTGAGCCAGAATGTCAGAACTTAGTGTACATGCATAGCAAAGTTCAAGGTCAATCTTTGCCAAGTGGCTTTACTATGTGCTTTAGCTTCTTTACAACGGCAATAGTCCGGATACTTATTGATCAGACCTTGTATACACATATACATATATACATACACATATACATACATACATACACATACACCTACATACATGTACATACATATATATACATATACACATACACACACACATATATACTTATACATGCATATGATATACATACATATATATATATACATATACGTACGTACATATACATATATATATACATGTACACATACACATACATATATATGTATGCATACATATATATATATATATATATATATATACATACATATATACATATATATATATATACATATATATATATATATATATATATATATATATACATACATATATATACATATATACATATATATATATACATACATATATATATATACATACATATATATATATATATATACACACACATATATATATATATATATATATATATCACACACGACCACATATGTACATATACTACATATGTATATATAGAGGTAACTCAGTTGGGTTGGTTACGATGATAAGTACTCAGTTGTCTGGTCAATCAAATTACTTGCTAAGTGAATTAACATATGACTGAACATTCAACAGACACGTGGACTCTTACTGCAATCCTCAGGTAGAATCAACATCACACAAAGTTGGATCTTTGAATTATATTAACAATCCCAAAGACTTTCACGCAACTTTCATTGTTCCAATTTCACTCACAAGCTAGTGCTGACCTGAGGCTATGGAAAAAGACACTTGTCCAAGATGCCATATAGAGGAATTGAACCTGGAATTGTGTGAGAGCAAAGTATAACCTTCTTAAACATCCAGAGATGCTATGGCCACACACATACACATATTCATAAAAAAACTTCTAGCTACTAATCTAAAATTAAAATTTTGTAATTTATCACTTGTTTGAAAAACCTTCTCAAGAAGTTCTTTAGGTTTACTTCATACTGGCTGAATCAGAATAACTGACAGGTTCAATAGAATTTGTGAGCTTTTACTACTGTTTTGATCATAACATATAGATGGAAAGCTGTTTTCTTTGTATTAGTACCTCTCACAATTAATCCATTCTTAATTGAGCTAATTCAAATAATTCTACACAAGTCAAATTTAATTTTAAATATATATTTTGAAATTACTATTATAAATTCTTCTACACAGGCTGACAAGTGCTCATACCCAACCCATTTACTAACCAACAAAATCTGAGGAGAACAGTTATTAGCCAAAGTTTCTACCCCCCACTCTACCTACAAAGCTGAGGCAAACCTTTTTTCCAGCCATCTTTGACCAACATCTCCTATAGTAGCTTAATTTCCTCTTTCAGCATGGAGAGTTGTGATTTCTTATGTACAAGTTGATTGAACAAACCCAGCACTATATATATATATATATATATATATATATATATATATATATAAAAGAGTTCTGCCATAATTGCACAGGGAACTGGACTCAACAAGCTAAAGCAAAGACAATTTGTTTAGGAGCGGGAACCTTGACTAAAAACCTCAGTCAACTTTTATTCAGGGCTTCTATAGGATTCTTGGAAAGTAGTGTCACTATTTAATCCTGGTAGTATCTATAACTGGTCCTCCCTCCACATGACATAGATAACTATTGTTCTCAATGGTGCTAGATTTCCACTGTGAGCCTCTAGTTAGAGAAACCTCCTCCCAACACAATGGAGAGTCATGTCAAGGAAAGTAGAAACTCAATATAAGAATTATGTAATATAGAGAAAACTCTTTAGTTCTTCGATGAACAACCTCTCTAGTTCTAGTGGAATGGTACTGAGTCTATGCTATAAATTCAATGGTGATAGGAAAGTATGAGTGTATAGAGTCGAGAGGACTTGTTCATGATAGAGACAATCACTACAATGTTGGAAAAAATATGATAATGATGGTAATGATGATGATGATGATATAGAGATGTCTCATATATTATTTCTAGATTAATGACAAATGGAAAAATTAAAACAAGGAATTGTTTTTGTACCACAAACTAATTTCAGAAAAGGAATACATATTGGAAACTTATATAACTGCTTGAAATGAAGAAAAAATCAACGGAACTTGCTTTCATATTTGACTACTTTTCAGAAAAAGGACAATGATTTTACGTTAACAGATATAAGTGATAAAAAAAAAAGTTGCCTTTCAGAAGAGAGAATTATAAAGGCAATATGAAGATGAGAGACAAATTTTATTCAAAGAGATTAGATATTGCAGGTAAGTTCTAAGATTGATTATTACTCAAATTTTCAATCAGACAGTACCTTCAAGTCATAGTGTTTCTGTATCTTTTCTATGTTTAACTTTGCAATGAACAAAAATGGTTTTAGTATGAAACTGGATGCATTTGATTTTGTTTATTTTATGCTGTATTGAAAGTTGTACACAATAATAGATTGTTTGATAAGAATGACTCTTATAAAGTGAAAATTTATATATTCATCATTACTTTCTATTCTTATTTATTATCTTACAATTGCATAGTTGAAAATTTAAGCAATTTTATATAATGTATTTGAATCATTAGGGCTCTGGCCATGTTTCTATTATTAGATGCCACTTGTAAAACCAAGTGGTGTGCTTGTTAAATTTTAATACATATATATTTGTAAATGTAAAATATGGCCTGTATTGATAGAATTATGAAAGAATTTACAATGTCTTTACTATGTTTATTGTACTCATCAGAACATAGAATCAGTCCACAACATCTCTAAATCTACTGAATAAACAAATGGTCAGATAAATTCTATACTATCGATATAATTTCAGTATTCAATTTCTCAGGCTCAAGAAAAGTGCAATTCCCACTAAAATGCTATCAATTACAAAACTCATATTCTCACAGTGGGAATTTTTTTCTTATGAGAAAACACAGAATTGCAAATCATACTATTGTTTACCTCAAAATTACAATAGCATATCCCAAAGAAAAGCACTCACAGGTGGTCCAGCTTCTCCAGGCTTTCCATCCAAACCATCTATACCATGGATGCCTGGGGGACCAGGCTGGCCCTGTGGAAGACAATGTAAAAAAATGTTAATGTGATTTAATAATATAGATGATTTATACATGCATGCACGTACACACGCACACATGCACACACACACGCACAAAAACAAATGGATGGAAGAGTATCAACAGCATGTACTACAGTTTATTTAATTATTCAGAAGTGATGATTCACTTCTGTCACTACTCTGAGTTTCTCTACATATGTGATGAGGATATTTTAGATGACAAAATATCCTCCACAAATTAAATTCTCAACTTTGAAAGAAAATATCCTCATCACCTTCGTCATCGTCATCAACAACAACATTTTAGCATCTGTCTTCCATGCTGGTATGGGTTGGATGGTTTGACAGGATCCAATGAGTTAGAGGATTGCATTGAGCTCCAATGTTTGCTTTGCCATGGTTTCTATACTTGGATGCTCTTTCTGACACTAACCACTTCATAGAGTGTAGTGGATGCTTTTTCATGATTCCAACACAAGTGAGGTTGCCAAGTAACTCACAAGATATAAAGGAAAAGAGCCCCAACTAGGTGAGGTTGTAGTAGAAAGGGAGGTAGTTTTAAGCCAGCTTTTGAAAAGCTCAGGTATGATAGATATATGAGCACAGGTATCTTGTTATAGATGAGATACATGGCTACCTTGCATTTTATAAAGGTGGGTAGGAGTAGCTGGAAAGAAGACAAAGATGATGGTAAAAAGGTGTCAAATTATATCCTCCAGGTACAAGAAGATGGGTATAGAAGATGGGAAAACAGAAGATGACAAAGTGTGAGTGAATGAGTTCATAAAAGTGACAGATGGTTAGATATGGGGATGAATGTTGTGAATAATGAACAAGTCTGGCAGTGTGGTTGATAGTAAATATCAGGATAGGTATGGGGGAGGTGAAAATAATGAGGATTCAGGAAGGAGGAGGTGGTGTGTGGCAGTACAAAGGCAGAGAGCAGCAGTATAAGAAACCTGTAGATAGATAAGAAAATAGGGAGATAGTATGAATGTGTGTGTGAGAGAGGGGGGAGGGGTAATGTAATGCTTGTCTATCATTGTCGATGATGACTGGGACATCATGCAGGAGAAAAAGGTGGATCACAGTGCATCCTACAGTGGCTGATCAGGAGAGATATAGAGGGATGTGAGAAGTATATGGGGTGGGCTATAGTGAATATAGGGAAACAGTGGGTTGTGTGCATGAACAGCAGGTATGAAGTGTTGAGAATGATAGGAGATATGAGGGGGGTGTTAAGGTATGGCAGTCCAACAATGTATTTCAGAAGGGAAGCTGAAGTAACTGGTGGCACAGAAAGAGTGATCAGTAGAAAATAAAGTGGTTCTAGTGAGATGGGAGGTGATTGATAGTACACGGGAAGATGAAATATGTGCAGATTTTGCTCTTCTATAATTACTGAACATTGCTGTAGTTAGAAGAGTGAGGGAGGGAGGGATAGGTGTTAAGAAATGAGAGACTTGATGGGGACAGATTGGATGCAGGGGTAAGAGTGTACAGATGTAAACATAATGCTTTTAGAACCTTATTTTCACTATGACAAATGGGTTTACTCAAGCGCAGTAAATAGCTAATCATCTCGGTCCTTAGGCATCAACTCGATGCATAGTAAAAGTATAATGAAGGACAATAGATTGCTGCAATGCTGCATGACACATTGGCATGGAGAAACAGATGTTATGATGTTGATGATGATGATAGTGGTAATAGAAATGGTATATAAATATAAAAAATAAATGGCTCAAATCAGTGCAAGAAAAATTAAGTTATAAAATTTATACCATCCTTTACCCTAGCCCCACTTGTTCCATTACACTATGACTTTGTAGAGTTATGTGCACTTAAAATTATTTTAGGCTATTCATTTTTTATATTGTAAAACATGAAAGGTAAATATTATGAAGAATAATTACTTGTTGTGTTTGATGTTTTACAAATTAATATGGAGGTAAATGTTGATGTTACTATAAGAACTATACATATTATTAAGATTCAAAATAAGGAATGTAAAATATTTTTCTAAGGCACAAGAAGATAAAAATCAGTTACCATATTTGATGGCATATATTACCCACTTTTTCTCAGTCTGAAATTTCTCAAATTTTGGATTTTATATGCAACATTGAAATATCTGACAAACTAATGTTTACCTAGATGCCATAGACTATTGGTACATCTACTAAACTGAACTCTATAATATTGTAATATTATCTAGTCATCATCATCATTATTGTTTTGGGTACTTTAATAAAAAAAAAATATTATGAAAATTGAAGGTGGATATCCTGAGATGAATATCTTGGCTCAATATCCAAACCTTAAAAGTAAACAGTATCTATTTCTGCTTTTGTATAACGTGTGTTATGTCTATTTGTCTTCTTATCTTTTAATAAGGATGGAAGACTGCCCATAGTCTACATACTGGTGGATGGAAGATATGCTCAAACTGGAGACTTAGTCTGAATGAATGTAACTGAGTAAATTCTATAAAAGTACTAAAGGTTGTCCAGCCTGACATCAGCTAGAACATGAGAAGTTAAAAAAATCAGATGATAATCGAGTATACAGAGAAATGTGTTTCTACCAAAATGGTATCTAATGAGGCTAGAAGATTAGAAGAACAAGAAACTCAGGCCTTTGTAGAAATGGGATACTGGTGTTAAAGGCTTATGAAAAGCAGGGTTTATGAATAAATATGAAAACAGCCATTGCATAGAAAATGCTTTCTCTGGTGTAAAATATGGAATTTTTCATTGTAAATGACTGTTCTCCGTGTCTGGTTTCCTGATATACTCATATTTTCATCTCTGTTTGTATCTTGTTACAGAGATGTAAAATATTTTCTGTTACTTCTTGTTTTGTATATTTTCAGCAGTATTATTATTGATAAGATTTTTCCTGATGTCCTTGTTGCATATTTTGTCCAAGTTTTTTTTCTACCATACTGCAGTTACATACTTAAGTAAATATCAAATGCTTAAAAACACTAACAATTCATTTAATATTCCCTACTAATATAAAGAATATTAGTAGGGAATATATGCCATCATATACAATGAGTAAAAATTTAAATAAATCCTGAAAATTGTTTCACATTGCTATTTAGTGATGAATTTCAAATAAATTCATAAATGTTATTATTAAATATAAATAATTTTAAATATCATTTAAATATAAATCATTATATATTCATTAAATGACAATAGTAAAACTAAGAAAAATGTAATAACAGAGTAAGTTTGTATAATTAATTTTCTCATATATTATGAATTATATTTCTAAAGCCTCTAAAATATATGGAGTCATCTCTTCAAAAATCGTATCACATCAAACTAAGGAAGTTCTAAATTTATTAAATAACAAATGAAGTGTTATCATTTTTCTCAAACAACCTAAAGGCATTCATTAATTTATTAAATTATAACCATTCACACTGTAAAAAGATATTTATTAAGATAAGTGTAAGAAATTAGTATATTCATAAAATCTTTTTCATTTCAATTTTACTTTTGCTTATTGCTATATTAAAAAATAATATTCTCCGGATTATGAACAACTATTATTTTAAGATATAAAAAAAAATGATGAACTGTGTAAAAAAATAACATAAAAAGTCAATTTAAAAAATTAAAATCATATTCATACCTGAGGTCCAGGAAGTCCCAATGAACCCTTTGCACCAGTTTTCCCAATAGCACCAGTTATACCCATTTCACCTGGTGGCCCAGGATAACCTTTTTCTCCTCGACGCCCCTGTACATTTAGTTGATTGCATAAAAAATTCCAAGATCATTTCATAAAAATGTAGAATGAATACATAATGTATAATAAAATAAAACCTTGAAATTAATTAGAAGCTGTCTTGTTATCTAATATAATATTGACATCATTAAAGAAATATTATTTACAGAAACCTACAAAACAACATGGAGTGCTTGAAAATGATGTATATAATGAAAAGTAACTTATAATTAGGAAAAAAAATATTCTAAAGTAATATAGTAACTTATTGTATAAAGAATTAAATAAATTTAAAATAAAAAAGACAAATTATTTCTAATAGGCAACTTTTATATTCTAATTATAAATGTATAATAAGGATTTGTAAGATTAATAGTATTTAATTTATTTTAAAGCTAATTTTCTTTAAAAAAACTTTTCGCATGCTAAAGAACTACTATTTTGCCCTGATTTTACAATAATTAACTTCATAGCTGATAGTCTTATAATGGTTTTTGATATGTAAACAAATTGCAAAAGTTAATTCAGATTTTAATAGTTTAAAGTAAAGGAGTAAATAAGTTAACTTTATAAGTTATTAAACATGTCAATAGCTGTGTCACATATGCATAAGTGATACCGAAACAAGATTTTTACTGAATATCATATGCAGATATGAATAAAGATTGTGAAGATAAATCTTATGTTAACATATAGAGTTGTTTCAAAGATAAATGATTAATTTTAATGGCCATATCAAGGAAAGTAGATTAATGAGCAGATTTTATAGTCATTAAAAAAAAAAAGAAGGCTGCTGGATAATATAGATCAATATATAATCTGCATCACAAGGTTCAGAATGTTAGCCTGTCAAATAGTTATATACTAGGTAGATGTACTAACAACCAGATCAGCTTTGTCCTATACAAGAAGAGAAACAAATAGTTGGAAAAGTTTAATTCAAGAGAGGAATATATTTTTTAATTAACTTCAGATGAAAAGAGTTGAAAGTAGAGGAAAAATATTAACTTTAACAAAAATATAATGGAAGCTGAAACAAGAACCTGCTTCTTAATGCACAAGCAAATGCTCATAAAGGCTTAGAGATATAGGTAAGTCAGATAATATATAAAACAGAGGAACAGTCTTGAGGAAAGCGTATAACATCAATGTGAAAAAGCATAACAAGATGAAAAACTAGAATGTTTGTTATTAGTACTGAAACAGAAAGTGATATTGGGGTACTTGCTCCTAGTAACAATGAATTGTTAATCTAGTTAGTGTCATTCACTTGGTCAGTAAGTTTTTTTCAGAAAGTTATTCTCAATGGCTGGGATTAGGGTATTGTTAACTATTACAAGGCTAAAGACAAAGTACAAGAAAAAAAAATTATTAAGTTTAAATAATCAAATTATGAATTTTGTACATGATAGCATTCAACCAAATAGGATGCAGGCTTTGTCTGTATGAGGAATCAACAAGACTAACAGTTTATGGTAAAGAACAAAAACTACATCTTGTATTTGATGACTTTGAAGAGCGTATATTTTCATAGTCTAGTCAGTAAAAGTAAGTGTGACTGCATGACTTATGAAGGATGTTCAAACCATGTATAACAAAGGGGAAAAATAATGTCAAGATAGACATAGAGCTAAATGAGAAATTTAATGTATAAGTAGCTACTTGTCAAGGTTTTGTTTACAGATCCTTCTTCATTATTTTATTTTTGAGGCCATCATAAAAAAGGCTGTATTTGCTGGAGTTCTTGCATATCTACAATGCTGTCATGATGACAGAATTAATCTAAGAACTATAAAAATGCTCTAAATGTCAAAGAATGAATTTGAGTTAAAAGCCCTTATGGTAAACAGCAAAGATTACCATAAGGTAATCTTTGCTAGATAGGCCCTAGAGAAAAAAAACAGAAGATAAGAACTTAGCATTGCATAACTAGAGCAAAAGCAGAAGAAAGAACTTAGTATTGCATAATTGGTGCAAACAACATACAAGGTCTATTGAGATTCTTAATTGATGGAAATCAGATCATTTGATGTACTAGACACAGAGGATTTTTACAGATGTCTAAATGGAAACATTATTTATGCCGGAGGTGGAAATATTACTTAGCATAGAGGACAAGTTTCATGAGTATCACTATTGGTGACAACGAAATCCTTTTGACAAAAGTAAACCAAATGAGACACTGTCAGAAGCACAATACTTCATAGTGGGCAAAGTTAGGCAATAGAATAAGAGAAATGACAAAGTGGAAATGAATTTATTGAGTATATTCCATTAAATAATAACTGTTATGTGAAAGGGATCAATCAAGTTGACACAGAAACTGGACATTAAAAGCACTGCTTAATGTTTGTAAGAGTGAAAACCTACAACTGTATGGTTATATAATGTAGCTTGACATAGCTTGTAGATTTAGAAAAAACCTCACTGAGGTGAAAGCCAGTAATCAGATCAGATCTAATGGTATTAATCTTAACAGATTAGATGATGCAGAACTCAGGTGTACATAAACATACCCTATAGTGGACCTGTCTAACTTATTCCAGCAAGGAAGAGCAAATACTAAAACAATAGCAAGGAATTGGATTCATGATGCTGCTGTTGGTAGTGGCTGTGTGTACACACAAATTTTCACCTTTTAAAAACAAATTAGATACCTTAAATAATATAATATTTAAAAGTGAAAGAAAAGAAACTGTATTCATCAGCATCTTTATGTTTTTTTTGTATATGATTGCATCCTATACAAAATGAAATGAAGAGTATTATATAAGTATTCTAATTGTACTAGAAAAAAATTTTTGCAAATCGAGTTTTTGAAAGCAAAAATATTTGAGAATCAAAAACAGATCAGAGAAAAGGGTAATGTCAAATCTATTTAGGTTGAGAGTATAACAGAAAAAATAAACAGCGAGCTTCAATAATTGTTAAAATCTATGCTTATAAAGAGAAAAGAATGATGTTAGCAAGCAGAGAAAGTGCTTAAGGAAGACTGAAAACTCATTTGCTGAAGTAAAGATTTGTTATGTGAGACAATGAAAGCCAATATTGAGAAATATTTAGAAAAAAAAAAAAATTTGTAAAACTAGAAATAATGGTTTTAGGTACCTTAATGTGTTTTTTCTTAAGCAGTTTTGAAAGATGTATATCCCCATGTTTAGAATTAAGCTCAAACACATTATTAGTAGTGGAATATTTTGTTAGTTTTTACTTACAAATGGGTAATTTTAAATTAGAAATAATAAAAAAAGGCTGAAGTTGCAAATAAATTTGACTTTCATAGTTTTTTTAAACTTTGTTTCAAGTTCAAAAAAATTGAAGTCAAAAAAGTTTCTGTGGAATTAAGAACTGAACTTTGTTATTGTATTAGAAATATAACTACGGACCGAGACCTTTGGAAATGGGCTGTGCGTGAGAAGACCCGGCAAGCCAAGTAAGATCGTTGCCAGTGCCCCTGGACTGGTTCTTGTGCGGGTGGCACATGAGATGCACCATTTTGAGCGTGGCCGTTGCCAGTACCGCCTGACTGGCTCCTGTAGGATTTTCGAGCGAGATCGTTGCCAGTGCCCCTGGACTGGCTTGTGCGGGTGGCACATAAAAGACACCATTTCGAGCGTGGCCGTTTTCGTGCGGGTGACACGTAAAAGCACCCACTACACTCTCTGAGTGGTTGGCGTTAGGAAGGGCATCCAGCTGTAGAAACTCTGCCAAATCAGACTGGAGCCTGGTGTTGCCATCCGGTTTCACCAGTCCTCAGTCAAATCGTCCAACCCATGCTAGCATGGAAAGCGGACGTTAAACGATGAAATTATCAATAAATTTTATTTTAATTCAAATTGACTATTTGTTCTAGTTAATTGTATTTAATGAAAAATAAAACAGATTTAGGGGAGTGCAATTCTGGAAGCAATTCTAAGAATATTCAACTGGTAGTACTTAGCCTATGAACATCCTTACTAATAATAAACTAATTTATCTCAGAATAGCAAGGTAGAATTAGCTGTTAGAAGATAGGTAACTTGAAGGTGTTGAACATGCAAGGCAGTATATTGCATCAGACTGAAATATCCCTGACAATGATATAGGTTCTTTTGAGTACAAAATAATCCAGGAACTAAAGGTGTGATGTACATTTGCAGAAAAAAGAACAGATAATGAAAATATATTAAATTTAATGAAAAAAGAATGAAGCAGAATCTCAGGTTTATGACAGACTAGTGTGGGTAATTTGAATGATAGGTGATAATATTTTAAAAAAAGTGATCAGGGTTGAGAACATGGAGCTTGCAGATACAACATGAGGGAAGAATAGGGCATAAGATACTAGAGTTCTGTGAAGTAAATGAATTTAACATTTGTATGAGTGATTATGTATTTATGAGAAACACTTTTGACAAGAAATAGAGATAGATATGCATGTGATTGAGGAAAGAGACTTTAAAGACTCATTACAAGTGACTGCTCAAGAAGCTCTAATGAGATAAAGAAAGACTACCACTAATGAGAACCAAGAAAATGAAGATCTCCAGAAGATCACAAGTAGTGTTTTAAGAAAAACAATGATGTACAAACTGTCAAGGAGACACTTGAACTAGTATATCTGCTTAATTGAAAGGTTCAGTGAGAATTTATTATTTTGATAATTAGTGAAGCAACATTATTTTTAATAAATGAGCCATAAAAAGTAAATAGGCTCAAGAAACGAGATACCAGAAGCCAAACCTTGTACAATGCACACTGTGTAAAAAAGTGTAACAATGTATAGCAGCAAAGCATGGAGGAATAGATGTAGGAGATATGATGTGATAAACTAAGTATCCATGTTGGGACAAAGTTAAATAACTTGCAAAGAAAGGCTGATGGCAAAATCAGTTAAGAGATTGATTGTTAACAGAAGCATTAGCAGAATTATGCTGGAATAGGCATGCATTATGAAGTGAAGATACATTCTGTAATCAAACTGAATATGTAAGGTATCACTAGAAGTAAACTAAGAAAGATTAAACCTGATAACATTTAGTATTGTATGTAGCATATTTTGCATGCAATGGACTATTGATGGAAAGAGAAAGAGGAAAATAAGCCAATTGTATCATAAGCATACTAGAAATACAATACAATATATTCTAAGTTATTCTACTCTTCAAATATTTTTAGTCATAATGAAGCTTAACTACGTTTTTATTATAAACATTTTGAATGGTTTTGAAGATTGAAAAAGCAAATTGAAATATTCCAGTATGATCATTTTATTTTTTGTTTGCCAAAATTAATCAACTATATTTTTAATTGTACAGATAATGTAACATTAACATTCTAAAATGGTGACAGTTAATAGTAATCATAGTAATCAAATTTTATAATATTCTATATATGATTACAAGAATATTTTTAACTGTTTAAGTAGGTGGACTGCTAACAGTAAAGTTAAAATTTAGACTTAAAAATAGTTTGCCCATAATCAAGACATATTATTCTGTTTGCCTTCAACTACCTAACTGAAAATATTTGTACATTAATTTTTTGTTTAGTGGACCGCATTGAACAGTCATTCTAACTGTAAAACTCATAGCAATTCATATAAATTAATTAAATTTTCCAAATCAACACACTTATATATAGCGAATAGATTGTTCTACAACTCTTGTACGGTCTCTATTTTGTCTGCTATCATATTTAATAAATATTTATAAGAATATTCTAATTTTCCTTCTTATGATGGAAGTGGACATTTTAATAATGCCACTGAGAGAAGCCAAAAAGTTACATAATCTTATTTTACACACCTTTAAATTTTACAGCATTATATAAAACTACCTTGCTTTTCTGAACCTTTAGACAGATTAGATGATTTTGCAAAATTTGATATGTTAATGAATTATAGAAACAGAATTTTACTATTGGCTATTCTACCTGTAACTAACTTGAATGTTATAAAAATACTGTTGTTACTATATATATATATATATTTATATTAGTTAATTTAAAAACTGAGAATTTTACTTCCATTTTTCAAACTTTTGTAAAAGAAGGAATTCTCTATTAAGTGTTAATTATTTTATTATTTTCTAAGAAGGAAGATTATGCACTCATAATATATTTATATATTAATGATAATATACACAAAAAAATGAAAATCGTGCTGAAAAGTTTATGGTGATAATATAAGAGTAGATATTAAAATAAAGTAATTGTTAGTATTTTTTCATTATTTCATTATGTGAAATCATTTTTTCATCCAAGGAAATTAAATTTAAACAAAGTACAATGAATATTAATATGCATGTATGCATGCATATTATGTGTGTATATGTATGTGTATATATATATATATATATATATATATGCATGTGTGTATGTGTGCGTGTGCACTTGTGCCTGCACATGTAATTTATATACATACATACATATATGTGTGTATATCTACATATATAAATACATATATGTGAATGCATATATACATGTATGTGTGTGTGCATATATATATGTGTATATATATATATATATATATATATATATATATATATATATATATATATATATATATATATATATCTGCATGTGTGTATGTGTGCGTGTGCACTTGTGCCTGCACATGTAATTTATATGATTACTTGTATGAAACAGCTATTTGGATATCAATTTGCATGTCATAGGAATTATTTAGGGGAAAGAGATCACATGTCACTAGAACAAATTGGGTACTATTATACCAGGCAACAATAGAAACAACATCAGTTAGAACATGCCAAAGTGATTCCTATGAGAGAAAATATATTGAACTAATATACATGCATCATCAATAATTTAATTACTTTGCGTCCACGCTTGCCTCGATTCCCTTTTTCGCCTTTGTATCCAGGAAGACCAGATAAACCCATTTCACCCTGAGAAATAAAAGATGAGATCATAACACTAACATACAAATATTAACAACTTTCTTACCTTGATCATTTAATGCTGAATTCCATTCAATCTGCATGGGTAGAAAAATAACTTCATACAACATATCAAAAAGATCTTAAATTTACCTGTATGTACAACTGATTTGAAAAAGTAATATAAAAATAAACCTTTTATATGAAGTAGCCCAAAAGTATAAAATATTATTATAAGTAAATGTAAAGTTTTTTACACTTCTGAAGGTGTAATAAAATATGTAATACAAAGTGCACTTCAAATATGGGGAAAATTTATTTGAAATTCATTTAAAAAAACAAGATTTCTTTTTAAATTTGCATAATTTCTCATCTAAGATTAAGTATTTGTTTGAAAGAAAACAAATCACAAGTTGTGACATATATTGAAAATCTGTCCAACACCTGTCAGCATAGAAAAACAATAATATGATAATTTCAAAATTAGTATATACATACTGATAGTCTTTAAACTGATAAATCTAGAAATAAAAGAACATAGTCTAAAACACAAAAAATTGATTGCACAGAAGTTACTGAAAGTTAAAGTCTATATGATGTGCCATAATTTTTTTTTTAAAGGGAAATATGACTTATGATTCTAAAGAGGGGAGTTAACACCTTCAGTAGTATATTAATTGCTAAGACTCATGTTGGAAAATATTTCTATATCAAATTATTCTATCTGTCTAAATATCAGAAAACAACATCTTTTTTGTATTAGATTAGATAATTTACAGTTATTATAAATAATATATCTGAACAAATAGTTTAAAAAAAATTCCAACAAAATGCCATCTTTAGTTGTTAACAAAATATTTTCAAAATGAGTCCTGCATTGTAAAATTAGATTAGATTTAAGCTTTCCTAGGTAAGATCCTACAGTAGCTAAACACAGTTTGAGCAAGGGCCTGCAAGCAGCCTCAACCATGACTGCAGCATTAAATGTTAGTTGCCTTAGTTTGGAGCTTATGAAGTCCTTGCTACAAAAAGGGTCTACCTGACTATTAGGTGCATGACTTCTGGTCTTGCGATTTTTTTTACGTGCAGCTTTAATATCCGTGACTTCAAATTCACAGGCTTTGGTACGTTTCTTCAAAGGGGAAAGAAAAACATTTTGAAATATACCTGATGCTGTCTTTCTCTCTACTCATGAAAATGAATATACTAAGCTACACTTGAATTTTGCTGCAGTCACAGTGTTAGTATATTAAGTGGGTAAGTGCATTACCATATTCCTAATTTATTATCGAAAGCATAAAAATCAGTAAGTTAACAATAATTTAGAATTAAAGCAAAGCTTCTGAATTACACAACATGTACCAAATATATTTGTGAAATTAAATATTGTAGATGGTTTTTAAAATTTGTATTCAACTGATAACCATTGAATGAATAGTGTATGTTATCATATCTGATACAGTTGCATTTCAGACTTTAAAAAAAATGTTAATCAGTACTTGGATTATATTACTCACAGCCCTTTTCTAAATTCAGCAACAAAGAATAAAAAAAAAGGCAGAAATTAAATGTACAATAGAAATACATATATGAATGTAAATAATTTATATAGTTGAATATAAAAGAAAAATTTAGGAACTAAGAGCCTCATCTTAAAATTTTCAGCATTTATAAAAAAAAATTCTGTGCACCATCAGGTAGTGAAAAAGACAAACCTTAATTCACAAGGTTTAAGTTTTCTATCTATCACATTAACCTAACATAAACTGTGTTTGTTGCAACAAAAAACCCCAAAAAACAACAATTATAAAACAAGTCTAGGTTTAATATAGATTACAAGATTTCTTAAGATATAGTTTGACAAAATTAAATGCTACAAGACTGAATATTACATTCAATTGGAAAGTACTGAGCAAGGCATTTATGTAGTAATGAATGTCTAAGAACAATGACATTGAAACCAAAATTATTGATATTAATATCCTAATAATTTCATATAGGAGAATATTTTTACATAGTACATACGGTATTTTTGGAGCAAGATATCAGTTAATTCTTAATTACTAGAAGCTAAGAATGGAAAATTCTAAAAGTTACCAAGTATGTTGAAATATATTTAATGAAAATTTATTAATTAAAATAAAAAATGATATAAGCTTAAAGAATGAAATTTTTTTAAAAAATGTTGCATAAAAGTAAAAAGTTTAATAATAAATAAGTTTTGTGACTGCAGCAAAGTGACAACATAAATGTAGCTGACAAGTAATAAATATATATATGTATATATATGCATATATATATATATATAGCTAATGATATTAACACATCTGATGATGTATCATTGTTGATACATTATGAAAATATATTACCAGAGAATAATTCAGCTTTAATATGTATATAATTTAATAAATACAAAGATACAAATGGCTTTTATAATCATCAACAATAACAGTATTGTTATAATAATAATAATAATAATAATAATAATAATAATAATAATAATAATAGATATTTTTAACTATAATTTGACCAGAAAAATGGTCTATAAGCAGTGTTTACAACCCACATGGAAAGCTTATAATTAAGTCCCAAATGGGAAGATCATTATTAACTTACATGATGATTATGAATGAAAAATTACTAAAAAATATCTTTTATAAATTGTCTATTTGCTATATCTTTAGCAATTCTGAAAGTTCAAACAATAAAGATTGGATATTAAAATGAAATGGAAATTGATACTACCTAATTGTTTCTGCAACATCCTCTTTCATGTAAATTAATCAAATTAAACATCAACACTAAGTATAACAAAATTTTGTTTTTCTGGCATGTATTACAATCATTATATATATTTTGAAAATGCATTTAAACTTCCTTTCAAATTTGTTTTACAGAAATTTGTTTAATAGTATTTCTTTAATAGATACATATGCTTAAAACTTTCAATGCAAAAAGTGCAGTCTTAACAAGTTTCTGTTTAAACTACCAACTAGTCTTTCTATTGTTTAGTTGTCTTTTAAATTTTTGACTTAGTAGCATAACTAATGATATATTATGTAATTAACATTTTAATAACCATAGATTCAGTGTTATCTGAATAAACTAATCAGGGTAAGAGGGTCTAAGTTCTGTGTAAAAGTGAGAAAAAAATCCAAGGAAATGGCACAGAAACAAAACGAAGAAAAAATTAGATATACATTTCACTACTACCACAACTACAACAACCACCATCACATGTAAATACACACACACACCACTTGAATGCATATAGTCAGCCAGCATAACATACACTTCGTACACCCACACACATCACATACAAATACAAATAACATACAAATAACTCACTTGCCCAGAGTCTTCATTGAGCTTTGCACTCTAAGCTGTAAATCACATCTTCCTCTAGCTACACAATCCTTGTCCACCACTCACTGCACACCATGCCACTAAACTAACTACATTGCAATTTCATGTCTTGAAACATTTTCTTCTCTATTTTTTTCTCTAGTTTTTTTTTTTTTTTTTATGAAGGACCACAAACAAAATGTAAAAGACTTTTCATTCTTCTTTTTCTGTATTAAATTAATATTATAAACTTTGTATTTCTATTGTTTGTTTTGTCTGCAAGGTATTTCATTTAATTAATATTGAGTGTACATAATTTAGATATTATGATAAACTAATTCAAGTAGATGGATTGATAATATTTGCTTCAACTTGCATTATATCAATCTCCCTATCTGGAAAATAGATACCCATAATCAGAAATAATCAGTTAGTAAATGAATCACACTTTATCTATATGCACAAATTTGGTGATCTACCTGTCCGTATGGAGAAATGTAGGTAAAATTGAAAACTATGATCTCATTAAGAGTTTAAAAAAATATTTTTCAGTTATACTGCAAAAGAGTGTTTTCCAAATTTACTACAATGATTCTGATGGATGAAATAAAAATGCACTATTGCAGTGGTCTATATGTATCTTATCACCTTCTAGCCTCTCCAACATCCATACCAAACATTCTGTTTAATGCATCTCCAGAATTCCTTTTCTGCCAATGTATAACAATACATATTGACTTTAAAAAATCAGAATTAGCAGAAACTAGTCACAATAAAAGTAACATGGAAAGTCAATGTAAATTTATGGCTTAACAAAATCTATCTTGGCTATTGTAGAGAGATGCCAAAATGAAAATAATAATTCATAATGACACTGGATTGTGAATAGAATTTTTAAAAATGCATTTGTAAATAATCTGAAGAACAGAATCAAAATAAGCTTCTTTCCAGCAGAAATTTGAAGCAATTTGAAGACCTGATTTAGTGTTAAGTTAGCTGAACTTTCCTTGCTCAGGAATATGGCTTTGTATAGCAGTTTTGAATATATATGCATTTAAATCTGTCAAGTTATCGCAGCTAACATTAATATATTGTGTAAGTATCTTAATAGAGTTATGATAGTTCAGTGACTAAATATAGCATGTCTAGTTGATGATGACTATTTATAATGACTTAGAAGATGTTCACTTTGGGGTTCTTACTTATAAATTTAAAATGGAAATGGATTTTACATACCAGCAATCACATATTAACTTATAATTTGAATAAGAATCTGAACCAATATAATTGCAAACATCTGCTCGAAGAAGAAGAGAATATTGGGTACACAGTACTGAAAAGCTGAGCACTCAGAACTAAACTGAATACTTGTCCCAATATTCAAGAGTTGAACTCAGCACTGTAAGCTTATGGATCCTTTGTCAATTTTATACTGTTGTTCTTGCATGCAACTAAGGGTTGTTTCTACATTGTAGTATCTATTTCCAGTTAGTCCAACTAAACTAGTAATATATTGATTAGATTAAGATTTTAATGCATGTGAAACAAGTCTGAAGAATTTAAGGTAAAATAAAATCAACAAATTAAAATGAATCTCAAGTGCATTTCCTTTTAAATTAAGTTGTTTTTTTAAAGAAACATAAAAAAAATCATTGACATTTACTGGCCTAGGAATACTTATGAGATTTTATATTCTCTTGGAATTTAGGTAACCAAAATATTTTTACAAATATAGTGAGGTAGAGTTAAGTACCTTGCCCAAATATACTAGAGCCTTTATAATAAATTTGTAAGTTAGAGCCTTCAATGGTAACTCTGTATTTTATTTGGTTATGATTTTCCAACCTGAATATTCATTTTCAGATAGCAGAACTATAAAAAAATATATTTGGCTTTCATTTTTATTGAGAATATATTAGAATTTGGTAACTGCAGTATATGTATCATGCATATTTTAGAATATTAATTTTCTTGGTAATTTTAAAATATGGATATACAGAACAAATTATAATCAAAGAAAATTATTTGGAATAGTATATATTAAGAAGATACTTACTGGACGTCCAGGCAATCCATCTTTACCTGATGGACCCTTCAAAACAAAAATAAAAAAATTCAGATATTCACATAATGTAAGTAAAACCGAAACTATTATAATATGGATATTACATTCTTCATAAATTCTGTACATAATTCAGAAAGACATTGCAAAACAAGAAATGACATAAGCATATGAAATAGAATGTGGATATGCAGAGTTTCTGATATAACAAAGTATGTAAGATTATAAATTAAATAAAAAAAAATTATATATTGGAAAGGACTGACTATATTATATATTTATAAATATAAATTTTTATTCAAATGGTAAAGCAATACGATATCAGAAACTCAGAACAGCAAGGCAGTACACTTTAGAACATTACCAGTCTGGCCATAGCTGACTGACAATTATATGGGCTTATGTTACCAACCTAGCTGAAAATGGCTGAAATAACCTAGTCATATTTAAATGCAAATATCAGTGTGAATTTAATTAGTACACTTGTGAGAATGTGATTTCACTACCTAGACAATTGAGTTGCTGTATCTGACATTATTTGGTGTGAGATCTAATCTCTGTGAATTTTTGGAGATTTTTTCCACATTTTTTCTACATCGGTATTTTGAAAATTTTTGATACTGATGACATATTTCATGTTGTCAAATAATGAATCAGAATTTGAGGGATTTTTGACTAAGGACATAGAAAAACCAAGTAAACTATACAACGAACACAAAAACCATGTGGTGTGTGAGTATGAATTTAATATTTCTATTTCTGAAAGTGAAACCAATGATTCTGATGATAACTCAGGTAGTAACATAAAAATGAATGGTGTAAAAATTTGAAAACTGTCTTTCATATTGATTTTTCTGAGGAGACTGGTCCCAATCACAGTCTTTCCCAGGAGACATATAAAGTTTGATATAGGTATGCTAATTTATATTTATAATTTATAACTAATAATTTTCAATTTTTTAAGCCTTAATTTTGTAAAGTTTATTTTTTTAATTTTTAATTTAACGCTTAATTTTTATGATGATTTCAAGTAGCTGAACAATATTATGAAAAATGAACCTGAAGATGTGTTGGTAGAATTATAGATATGATCATTACATATATTCTGATCTTCCAATACAGAAACACATGTAGTTCCTTTTAATTATAATTTTAACTTAAGTAAGGGCTAATTAAGGTAGTATATTTTAAACCCTGCTATTGTACTGGTTTTATCCTCAAGTATTATTTCTTGATGTGCATATAAATACCACAAATTTTCCATCATAAATACTCGTTATATTCTTTTTGCATTATATGAAATGTAATACCCACAAATCTATTGACTGAAATCTCAATAACTGAAATATTATTAATTTTTATTATATATAGTCCATTAGATAAAATGTACCTGTTACTGAAAGGACCAATCTTGTTACATTGTAATGTTGACTCATTATCATGATCACAATCACAAATTATCATTTCTGTGTGATTTCAGTTGATTCTGTCTTTGAATTGCATTAAAGGTACAGGTATCTGTGGAATACTTAGTAAATAGGAAGTTTGGCTGATTGAATAACTGGGGTCTGTATTGTTTGAACTGACTGGGCTCCATTTACTTATTTCTACTAATAAAAAAATTTAATCAATGGCTCAGAATTTAGTAACTTGAAACACCAGAGTAACAAGTGAAACTCAAACTTATGGATAATGAATATTCCACTCTCTCCTTATATATATATATAGAGAGAGAGACTGGCCTTCGTGCAGGTGACACGTAAAAGCACCTACTACACTCTCTGAGTGGTTGGCGTTAGGAAGGGCATCCAGCTGTAGAAACTCTGCCAAATTTAGATTGGAGCCTGGTGTTGCCATCCGGTTTCACCAGTCCTCAGTCAAGTCGTCCAACCCATGCTAGCATGGAAAGCGGACGTTAAACGATGATGATGATGATGATGATTTGCTAGATAACTAAAGAATAAAAATAACAGATAAGATAATTAAATACCTATTTATTTATTACATTATACCCTTTTATAGGAATTAACATTATTATATAATTAATAATATATACAATTTGTAAAGATCTCGGTGGATAATTAAGGAACAAAAATTATAGATAAGATTTCTACATCATGCTTAATTGAAGCTTAGATACTTTACATCGCTATAATTAATTACTTACTCATTATATTAAGCACCTTAATAGGAATTAACCTTACTATATAATAATTAAGTAAAAAATTATTATTAATAATTAAAATATTTGAATGTCTTTCAAAATTTATAGCAACGTCTTAAAAAGTTAAGTGTCCATTAAGAGTCAATAAAATTAATTTATGATTTGATTTTATAATTAGTTTTTCCAATTTTAATTTACTGGTAATTTAAATTTACCTGTAAGATGGGTGATAAATTTTTATTATGAATCATTATTATAGGTTTCTCTGTATTTATGTGTGTGTGTGACTATATTTCATTTTCTAGTTTTCTTCAAATTCCAGTATTTCATTTGATTTTTACATTTAATGTTACACCTGTCTTGTATGCATTTAAGTTCAACTGATAATCCAGTAATGTGCACAATTCTTCTATATTAAAATTTTGTTTTATACTCAATTGGTTAACTAATAACTAATTTTCTATGGTGATGTTTTAAGAAAATTAAAATAATTTATATATAGTTGAATTTACCTGTTTTTACTTATTGTGTTCTAAAAATCACATTAATATGTTAATAGATAAAAAAAGTTAGTCATTTTATGAAACCAGTCTAAATTCGTGATGATATTAGAATTTCACTGAAACACACAAGGGGTGTATTTTTGGTTAGAAATATAGTAATGAAAGGGTTAAAAATATTTTAACTCTAATAAAATTGCAAATCAAATAAGGTGTAATATGTGGTTGTGAAAATTAAAACTTGTTACAGACTTCCATCCTATCTAACGAGATATTTGATTTTTGTCAATTATAGAAATTGGAATCATGTATGACCCAAAAGAGAAGGGATTCTATGAAAGGACTAACCTAAATTTATTCAAAAAAGAAGTTAGCAAAAATATAAAAGGAAAAATGTATGAAGAAAAAGCATTACTTACAGGTGGGCCACGTGGACCAACGGGACCCTATAAAACAAAAGTATTTAAAATTTTTTAATCAGTAAAAAATTTCAGCCTCAAAGCTGAAACACATAAAAGAATAACATAAATTTGTCCATAAAATATCTTTGCACACAGTCACACAGTCTGAATCATTATTGTTTAAAGTAAACTAATATACTGATTTTTAAATAAAAGACAAATGAAAGAAAGATATAAATTAGTAGCTGATATTAAATATATATGCCAACACATGATATATCAGCATGCTTCTCAACCATTTGGTTTGGAGTTCAATCCCATTGCATGGCACCTTAAGCAAGTGTCTTCTATGATAGAACCAGGCTGCATAAATCTCATCACAAATATAGAAGCATGTATATATGTGAGGTATGTGTATGTATGTGTGGGTATTCTTTTGACTTGATACCATAAGATGGTTGTAAATGAGCATCACTGCTCTACTTTTGTTGGTAACAAAGAGAGCTTCTACCTTTGTTGGTAACAAAGAGCCTCTCCCTCAAAGTGAAAGGGAGATTGTATGATGCCTATGAGCAGACAGCTATACTACATGGCAGTGAAACAGGCTGTGATTGCAGAGGATGTGCGAAGGCTTGAAAGAAATGAAGCTAGTATGCTTCACTGGATGTGCAATGTCAGTGTGCATGTACAACAGAGTGTAAGCATGTTGAGTGAAAAATTGGGTATAAGAGGTATCAGATGTGGTGTGTAAAAGAGAAGACCGTGCTGGTTTGGTCATGTGATGCATATGGACAAGGACAGTTGTATAAAGAAGTGCTAATCCCTAACTGTGGAGGGAACCTGTGAAAAAGGTAGACACAAGAAGATATGGGATGAGGTGGTGAAGCATATTGGGCCTCACAGAGGCAATGGCAAATGTTTGAGACCTTTGACAGTTTGCTGTACTTGGGAAGACTCATCAGGCCAAATGGAATTGTAGTTGTGGACTGTGCTAGTGACACATAAAAGGCACCCATGACAGTGACATGTAAAAGGCACTCATGTTGGTGACACGTAAAAGGTACCCATAACAATAACAGGTAAAAAGCACCTGTGATGGTGACACATAAAAGGCATTCATGTAAAAGGCACTCATGCTGTAGAAACCAAGCCAAAATCAGACTGGAGCTTTGTACAGCTCTCTGGCTTACCAGTTCCAGTTAAACTTTATTTGTTTTCTTTTTATATTGCATATACTTCAATTTTTAAGATGTTTCCAGTGGACCAATCACTTATTTTAACCCATTTTGTTTAAACGGTAAGAGTGTCAAGGGAGCATCTGTGCAACTCAGAACAAATGTCACAAAGTATTTTTGTTGCAAAACACCAATTTTATCAATTTTTTTCCAGATGTTTATGGTTTTCATTGAAAGCACACTTGGCTACTGCATAGTGTCCAAATATCAAGTTTCACTCGAAAGGCATTACTCAATCCAAGGCTATGGTAGAAAGGCACTTGCCCAAGGTTCTGTGCAGTGAGATTGAACTTAGATTCATTAGGCTGCAAACCTAACTTCTAAACCATACAGCAATGGCACTACTAAATACTGTATTTCTTTTTTCTTTGAATGATGTCTTTTCAATAACACTATTTTATTTACACTGTATTAAAGAAATGTAAATATTACACCATTTCTATTATAAACAGTAATATTAAAAAGTTTTAATTATTTGATAAATATTAAATTTCTAGCAAAGTTTTAATAAAGTTTGAATAGAAATAAAATAAAAATATTACTGGTTCTCCTGGTGCACCTGTTAATCCATCAAATCCTGGCAGACCAGGTGTGCCTTTAGGACCTGGAGGACCAGGACGCCCTGCGTCACCTGGTTCGCCCTAAAAGTTTAAAATGGAAATAAAAATTGTATTTAATTTTAAAGTATAAAAAACAAAGTAAATAAAAACAAATGTTTACAGAATTTATTACAGTTGATTTTAATTCTTTAGAAAGTGAGCTAACTATAACTTATCAAATCTGTAACTGTCTAGACTTCATAAAAGGATACTTAGTAAATATTTTTGCTTTCATTACATTCAGCAAGGAAAAGTTAAAATTTTCTTCAGTATAATGTGTTTCTTTCTTAGCAATAATGTAAAAATACATAAACTATTGTTCTTTTAGTAACATCAGGTAAAGCTAGATTAAATTTGATTTCATTAACTTTTTCCGTATGATACAAACAGATCTATTGGTATGAGCAAGAAAGAAATCTATAATGGATAACTACTGGTATTGTGATTAATATTATTTAAAGAAACAACATAAAAATTTGCAACAAAGTTAATGTTGACCTTGGACAAAGTAATATAATAAAAGGCATAAGAGACATGAGAAAATGAATTACAATGATGTCTTAGAAAAAAATGCATGCTCAATGAAAATTTTCTTAATTTTAACTTCAATGTTTATGTTATATAATACTTTAACCAAAATTCACCATAAACAGACAAATGAACAAGCAGCAGCAGAAATATGGTTACTTAAAATAATAAATATAATACAGGTTGTTTTAATGTAATATTTAAGTTCTGTATGTTTTTTTTATTATTTACCTAACACAACCTAGTAATGAAAATGACTAACTAATTGTATGTGCAGAAAGAAATGGAAAGAAAAAGTTGAAAGAAGTAAACAAGAAATAATGAAAATAAAAAGATAGTGATTGCTAGGAAATAATGTTTAATGACTATATTAAAAAAACAAATTATTTCGATTTGGCACTTCTAAATTATATAGGAGACTAGCAGAAATACCCGGCGTTGCCCGGGTTAAAGAGAATAATGAAATCTAAAAACGCTGTCTAGACTACGCATCATCTTTATATATAGAGATGTATATACACACACGCACCCAAACACACGTATATATATATGTATATCAATATAAATATATGAAAGTCAATGAAGTTTCGTAAAAGAAGGTGATCATGTACATACTTTCTTGCTGTTGTGATTATAACACCTCATTGTAAACTATGTTCTTTGTTTTCCCTTGTGGAGCATATACAAATAGGTTTTTTGTTGCTGCCCACTCTTGAGCAGCCAACATACAGTTGTCCATGTGAGAAGCAGGGCTCTTCCAAGAGAAGACCAGCTACATACAGTGTTTGACCCTGATATTTGTTTATGGACATGGCAAAAGTCACACGAAGGGGGAATTGTAGTCTTCTGAATGTAAAAGGAATGTCTGCTCCTGATGGAGTAAGAGGAATTCTTGGAATAAAGACGTCATCCCCTTTTGCACATCCAGAAAGAATGGTAGCCTCGATAACGTGTGACATCATTTTCTAAATAATGCTCATCTGTTATGTTCGGGTTAAAATTTCATCAACATCAAAAATATATGAATTTTCATGGAAGTTATGGCCGTTATGCAAAGAATATAATTTCCAAATTTCATAAAGATCCATTCAGTACTTTTGACGTAGTTTTGGATAAGAAAACAAATGACTAATGTGTGTGTTTGTGTGCATGTGTATGTGTGTGTGATGGGTGTATATATGTATAGATATCTGTATGCATGTATATATGTATATATGTGTACATATTACATGTACATCTATATATATATATATACATCTACACATATGTATACATATACATGTATGTATAGATCTATATATATATATACATATACGTGTACATCTATATGTATACATATACATCTATATGTATACATATACATCTCTCTCTCTCTCTCTTTCTCTCTCTCTTTCTTTCTGTCTCTCTCTTTCTCTCTTTCTCTCTCTGTGAAAGTATCTGTCACTACAGTATCGAAATGTGATTGTTTCAGTTAGTGGAATAGTTTCATTTTTAAAGTGAAATTATTTGACATGAGTGTTTTTGTTTCACTTTTGACACGTAATACTTAAATAGTGGAGGAGATATTATGTTGCCGTGTGCTCGAATTCTGCAAGAAGTTAATAATTTTTTTGCACTAAAACATGTGTAAAATTTGAATGAAATTGGTTGCGTAGTTCTCGAGTTTTAGGGATTCACACAGACAGACAGACAGACAGACATTCTCATTTTTATATATATAGATACAGAAAAAAACAATGAACTGCCTTATGATTGTGGACTTGAAGAAAATTCTCCCAACTGGTTAAGATTCAAGATTTGATTGTTACAATATAAATAAATCTTATACAGTAAATAAGAATTGTAATGGTACATGTCTAGTAATATAGTAGAAATGATTATAATAGTAAATTTCATTATGGTAATTTGCCTAAAGCAGATGTAATCATGCAACATAAGTAAGCTACATGCTTTGAATAAATCTGTTTAATCTAGCAAAATGTTTTGAAACACAGTTTGGGAATGTTTTGAAAGTTTAACACAAATAAACATTTACATGCATTTGAATGTAAAACAATAATGCAAGCACTAAGAAATAACACTTTATTACAGTTAAGAAATAAAAAGAAGTGCTATTTAAACAATAAGAGGAATTTTAAAATTTAATATGCATATGCAACTGTCTATGTTGCATCCTAAAGCCATGTGCAGGAAAAAAATCATGATAATAATAAATTTTGCTAATCAAATAAAAGAAATCACCTATTTGTATATTGCTTCCATGAATGAAATCTAAAATGGTCTTCTCGTGATGTAAAAGCTTTATTTGAGGATTCAAAGGAAAAAAATTCCTGCATAATAGAACTTTGTAAACTCAATTTAATACAAATTTATCATTCCATGTCCATATTGTATTGATATAGCTTGAACTGTGCAATACATCAGCTGTTTTGCAAATTTAGCTATTCTATTTCACTTATGTGATGTTAATATAGCTTTTGGAGATATAGTAAAATTATGTCTTCCATTTTACTTTCTGCAATATCAATATGGTGACTATTTGGTAGTATAAACTTATCAAAATGTCTGGTTATCTAGTGATGAGAATCCTTCAATGGATGGAACTATAAAGCTAGAGTAAATAGAGTAACTATTTATATTAACAAGTGACAACTTGTATAAGCAACTGCTATAGCAAGAGCAGTCAAAAACCTGTGATGCCCTACTTTAGCCATAAATATGCTTTAACCCTTTTGATAAAAACCCAGCTGAAACTACCTCTGGCTCTGTAGTACAAATGTTTTGTTTTCTTAAGTCTTGAGTTAAAATCTTCCATGAAACCATAGACACAAATTATGTTATGACTTATAAGTTATTTTACTTAATTCTTTGTTATATTTAAAATTAATTGAAAGAAACATAGAGCATCTCAAAATAAATACGGTAATGAAAGGGTGAAAATAACAGTTTTATTATTAAAAATCATGGCTAATTAAAACCTATACTGAATGTATACATGTGTGTATATATCATAAATAATGTGGTTTTTTTCAATTGCATCAACTTAAAGTTGGAGGGGGACGGGATAAACTACCTGCATCAACTTACTATAAAAGCTGGTAGTAATTTTACCTTGTGCTTATTCTTAGTGCAAGTTTTGAAGAGTGCAGTTCGATTTTAACAGATATTTTTTCAAAGCTATAATGGAAGTGACAAAGGAGCATATTCGGCATATTTTGCTTTATGAGTTCAATAACAGCAACAACTCAATGGAAAGTACAAAGAATATTAATGCAGTATATGGGGATTGAATAATGAGTGTAAGCCAATGTCAACAGTGGTTCCAGAAATTCCAAGTTCTTGTCCTGGAAGATCTGTAGAGCTTGACAAGGACATTCTGCAAAACCTGGTGGAACAAATTCCCATCGAAACTGTTGAGGAACTAGCAGAGAAGCTTCAATTTGATCATTCGACCATTAATTGACACCTGTATGCCATTGAAAAAGTTAGCAAATTGGGTGAATGGGTTCCTCACAAACTTGCTGAGTCTAATCGTGTGCAAAGAGTGAATGTATATTCTTCCTTGCTGTCACGTCTCATGAATGAACCTTTTTTGGACCAAATGGTGACTGGTGATGAGAAATGGGTTCTTTATAAAAATGTAAAGCACCAAAGACAGTGGTTAAGGAAAAGAGAAACATCGGCACCCCAGGATAAAGAAGGTCTTCACGTATAAAAAACTGCATTATTCATGGAATGACCCAATATATAATATATTTATATTTAAATGTCGTGGTTAATTAAAAGCTACACTGTATATATATTTTTTTAAATCTCTAAAATCAGTTAAAATATCTATTTACCTTTAATTCAATAATTCTTATTTCTGCATCTTCCCCAAGAGCACCTGGTAAGCCTTTGGGGCCACGGTCTCCCTAACAATACATGCAAAACAAACTGAAGATTAAAACATGCACATTCATTCTAGTTAAATGTTCCTTGTGTAAAGACTAAAGCAGAACTTAAAATAAAATAAAATATCAAAAAGAAGAAAAATAAATGCAGTAAATATTTTCCGTCATGCTTGCTTTTGAGAAATATGAATCTGAAAGTGGAAAAAGATAGTAGCATTTAGTTGTAAATTAACTCATTTTCTCACCTTGTTTTGTAATTGTTTATCAATAAGTTAGCCTTAAGTGAACAAAATTATGATAAAAGGCATTCAAGCCATGTCATCCCGTATTTTATTCAGATGGTGTGTCATTTTTGTTTAAGACAATAGCCTATAGCCCAAGGAAAATTCAACTGCTATTTCAAGTAAAAATGCCAAAACCGGCTAAATGCATTATCTTTATAGATATTTTGTTGGACTCAAACTAACATCACATGAAATTTTGAATTCTGCCAATTTTTGGACAGCATAAAGGATGTACTTCAGAGTAACTACCAGTGACTAAAACAATCTTTGCTACCCTCACCGCCATGTAATATGTGCAAGTTGTTAATCTATTCATGAAGGATAGCTAAAAGGTATGAGAATGAGTATTCCCAGAATATGGAGAGAATCATGATGATGATTATGTTTCCTTGCATTCTTGACATTACAATGATGATAGATAGTGAAGGTAAACCCATCAGTATCCAGACATTGTCTTCTATAGCCTACTGATATCACAAGTATCTGTAAATGGAATTAATATTTATTGTGGTTAGATTACTATGAAACTTGTACTTTTATTAAGAACCTGTAAGCTGAGCTTACAAGCTCTTAGTAATTAGAAGTACAGATAACTTCACAATTGAAACCAATAACCACCTCTACTACTTAGGGCAAATGAAAGAATATAATGAAAATGTACAACAGCTATTTGAGAAAATCACCTGAATAGAATTTAAGTGAGATGTGTAAGGGGATTTCAAGATGATTGCCTTTTTCCTTTGTTTATGATAAAACAGGGGTGTTAGTGATCATTATCATTAAGTTCACTGGACCTCCACAGTAGGAATTACAGCCAAGAAAATTAAATGCGATCAGGCAGCCACTTGCGAGACCTAAAAGGTTTTATTACCCCCAAATTTATACAAAACTAGGATTTATAAAACAGCTAGTAAAAGCCTTAGAATTTTGAGGTGTAGCTTTTCAAAATCCATTTTATGAACTGAGAGCTCTCTGATGTCTAGATCAAAGTTGGTATGTTTGGTGGACCTCTAGTAAATGCTGTGCTGAAGATAGGAAAAGTTGAAAGAAACATGCATGTCACGATGATGATGATGATGATGATGATGATGATGATGAAGATAATATGCATGTTTCTTTCAAGTTTTTCTAACTTCAATATCAGATGTCAATAATTAGAAAGAAAATGAGTTGATTTAGAAGCTACCTTTTTGAGAAATAAAAGTGCAGTTGTAAGAAAACATGCAAAAATCTGAGGATCTAAGCACAAACCTTAATGGTTATAACTTCATATGTAGCATCCTAGAAAAAAAGTATATCATTATGAATGTGTAATTAATAATACAAACAGAATTGTGAGAAATTAATGTATCACATCTAGGAAGAAAGAAAGATAATATTATTTAAATGTTAATAATGATGTAAATACTTAGAAATTTCCTATGCTGCAGACCGTTTTTTCGAAGATATTTACAGAGGCAACATCACAAAGTGAAATACACTCTGTTATAAAATAAATTAATACAATAATAAAAGATTTTAGTAAGATGGATTTAATTTCAAATGACATTCTTTAACGAAGTGATGATGGAATTATTTTGAAATAAATGATATTGATATAAATTTAAACCATAAATTTATAAATAAGTGAATTTAAGAAGTGGGTTAGTAACAAATACCTTTAGATGGATTAATCCATCTTGAAGTTTAACTGAACGCTTCACTCCTGTCTAAAAAGGAAAATATATATATTAATAGCAGTTGTTGCAACTTCCTTTACATAAACAGTTCATATTAAATGTTGAATTTTCAGTTTTGTGGACCATACATGTAGTGTGTTATGTTTAAATATTTTATACACTGATGCAAATTTCGTTTATTCTAGTTTTTAACATTTTGGTTTTTTTTGTAAGCTGCAGCCAGCTTAGTTCATTGAATGGCTGAAAGATCACTGTCTTGTTAACTGTACTTCATTGTATTCACAATCAAGGCAGTAAATACACGGGTAAAAAATGATAATGTTATTCATACCTGAACTATATAATTGAAATATTTTCATTAACTCACAGTGTTGAGTTCAAAACTCCCCATGAGTTTATTTTAAAAAAGTAATGGGCTTCAAAAAGCTGATGTAATTTAGCTATATTACATAAAGACAATGACAGGTGCTGCTTCTTTGGCCCTTTGGATTTTGGGGCTCATACACATAATTTAATGGTAGGATTAAAGCTAAATTTAAAAAAAATATTTGAGTAATTTCATCCAGTTTAATTGTAAATAAAGCAGAACTAATTTAATTTTCAAAATTCAACTTGTATATTGATAAATAAAGGAACATTAAGGTTATTATGAATAAATCTGTATAGTATGAGTTAATGATTCTAAATTTTTTAATATGGAGCTGAATATTAACATAGGAAAGTATTTATTCTAAAGTTTGAAATTAAAATATTGAAACAACATTTAATATTAAAAACAACATCACCATTAAAAAATAATATTGGTTTTAAAAAGACATGAAGCTTTAGGCAAACATAAAGGAGTGTTTTGTTTGATGACCATAAACCCAATGTTCCATGTTCATGTACTTTTTCAAAATATAAACTGAAAACTGAACCAGGAAATCATTGAAGTACTCATAAGAAATTTTGTTGTTTCGCCTTTCAATGATTAATTTGGTTTGTAAGCTTTAATAAACAGATTTAGAACTGTGATAATACAATAATGATAGTTGTGATAATGAAAATAATACCTACAAAAGAAGATTCTTAAAAAATATTCTTAATTCACATTGGTTTGAAGTTATTGATGAGAAAGATTTATGAATTATAAATATATTTCAATTAAGTTTTTTTTATAGTCCTTTTTTTCATAATCACATCTAATACTCTAATATTTCTGAAGTCTATATGTCAATTTTCTACTTGACTCAACTTAATTTGCATGGACCCTGTTTGATAAAGTTTTCTGTTTAGCTGGATTGTAGCATTATTTCTTAGGAATGATCTTGTATTAATAATTAATAATATTCCAAGATAATATATTTGTTGACATATTGTCTTATTTGTCTGTATTTCACAAGAGATCTTTTTAAGTAGCAATTTTGAGGTTTCATTTGCACTCTATCTACAAGAACCCCAAATTGTATTGGAATGGTGTTTTATTGATCACCAAAAAAGTTTGCAACAAAGTGTATTTATAGGAGTTTAACTCATCATCAGTCATCACATCAGGGTCATTTCATCTTCAACAGATTTAAAAGTATGGCTCTTCATTTGATAAGGAGTTGGAATTAACTGATCCCAAATTTACATTCTCTATAATTAACCTTCAGTCTACCAATGGAGTTAATGCTAAACAAGAACATGGCAAACAATCTTCTAGTTCCACTAACATTTCTTAACCAAACAAGAAGACAATCTTCAACCTCATTTGCGATTCCTCATCCAAAGAAAAAAGGAATATGTTCTTTGTGCGGCCCCAAAAAAGACAGGAAAACTTGTACTACATGTAAGAATTGTAATATCCATGTTTGCCAAGAACATTCCAATGTTGCCTGCATTCACTGTCATAAAAAGCTGTAATTCTGTATTTTTGTAATTTTTAAAATTTAGAATATATTCTGTATGCTGTATCTTTTTTAATTAAAATTAGTGAGAAACAGTAATTCTTTATTCACCTAATGGTATCTATAATGTAGCTAAGAAATAGTGGTAGTTCGAATAAAATTTAATTAAAAGAAAAATTTTGGGTCCACTGGACCCAGTTGGTAATTAGCGACATGTATTTTCTCTGGTAGATTGTTAGCCTTGAATGGCAAAGTCATCAAAAAAAAAAAGGTAATTATTCATTAAATTAATGATACTGTCTTTAATGAAAACACAGAACCCTATAAGATTCTGAGAAAATAATTTTAATATTAATTTATCAAAAACAATTATTAAAACTATTAATTAATCCATAGTTCATAAATTCCTTGATGATACCACATAATTTTAAAGATCATGTTAGTAAAAAAATAATGTAGAATGTAGAACAGTTATATAAAATAATCACAAACTAAAAATTAAGTGATACTGAGAAAGCAGCATAATTATGAATAAAAATAAAATAAAACAGAAAAAGTATCCAAAGAGGAAATTTTTCAGTAAAGATTAAATATTAGTATTGTACTTTCCAACACATAATCATAGAAAGTAAAGTAATTTATAAACCTTTTCTACTATAAGCACAAGGCCTGAAATTTGGGGGAGGAGACTAGTTGATTACATCGATCCCAGTGTTCTCTCACTGGTATTTCATTTATTGACTCCAAAAGGATAAAAGGTAGAGTCAACCAAAGCGGAGTTTGAACTCAGAATGTAGGCAGCAGACTAAATACTGTTAAGCATTTTGCCTGGTGTGCTAACGATTCTGCCAGCTCACCACTTTAAAGTAATTTATAATGTCACAAGAATGAAGAAGAAAAGTTAATTTAATATTCCTCAATTAAATAAAGAACAATAAGTGAACCAATATTTATTCACAAGAAATATAAAGAAAATTAAAATTTTAACATTATAATAATATCAAACTGATATTCTAATCTTAATACATTATACAGCAATTCTAATTCTTTATTATTCTAAAGTATTATAAGTATTTTAATTGAAGCCAGGTGTAAAAATACATTTAAGTGATGCTTTTGCATTTTAATTTGAACAAAAGCTGTCAAAATTATATTTATTTACCAAATTTACCAAACTTACAACTTTAAAAGTTCATCTTATGCTGTTTTCTTTACTTCAATGAGGACTTAAATGTGGACTCAAGGTTTATTTAGCCTATATTTCAAGTTTGAGCATAATTTCCTCTCAAGGCCTCAAAAGCCATTTTGTTCTACTTTACAAAATGTTTCTGGGAGACATGTTACCCAACTGTGGCTTTCTTGCTGAAATCATTTCACTAACATTGTTGATAACCCTAACCATCCTATCATTATATGAGTAAATTACTCTTGAAATGAAAAGAAAAAGAAAAACAAAAGGCAGCAGAAGATGGAGGGAGAGAGTAACAGGTTGTAAGCCCCAGAATAGTGGGCTCAGCTGTGCTCCATGGATATGACCACAATGGCATTGCCATGGAGAATGGTCAGTGATACTTGATGCATCAACCATGCCACCTTGCAGGGCTCATTTCTCAATAATTCATGAAATTGTTCTATAAAATATCATTGATATACATGAATCTTCTTACTTACTTTAGAACCTTTGATACCATCATAACCAGGTAATCCAGGATTTCCTTTCTGCCCTGTTTCTCCACGAATACCCTGAAAGAAACATTTATTAAAAAAATAAATAGAAATTTGGATTTTTCATACTAAACTGTAAATGTTGCATATTTCATAACTGTTCCTTTTTCATTAGGAAACTGGAGTGTACAAGCATAGAATTGAAAAACACATGCCATAGTGCTGTAGGAGCCTATGAATGGATCAATTTCTAAGTATTCATTTTGTTACTTTGATTGCATTTAACTTTCTTTTTATTTGTCTTTCTTCCTTGATATCTCAGTATTACCTTATTGGTTTGAAAAATGTTATATTTTACAACCTGCAGTTGAAAATCAGAAATACTGACCGTTTAATTCATATTAGATATGTATAATCATTTTTACATATTTTGCAAGAGTTATCTTGGTCCATATACAATTCCTTTCACTAAACAATTTTCATAGGCTTTAGCACTGGTTGCTTAATGGATCTTAGTATAGACCAAACATTTTGGAAAATTGATTCATATATTTCAAAGATTTCAATAACATATTTCAGTGTCAGTTTTACTTTACTTTCAGATTGTGAAAAGGTATGTAAACATAAGAGTATTGCTGATTGCCTGTAATAGACTCAATATATTTAATGTGTGAGTTGCACATCTATTCTCTCTATTATCATTTGTGTCTATTAGGATTATTAAATTCAAGTTTTTTAACTCGATAATAGGAATGCAATTAGTTGTAAACTAATAGAGAGATTGGAGTGTAGTCTTCACTTTATGTAACAGTTACAATAACCACATTTTCATTTGAAAACCTAGACTGATTTCAGAAGCTGTTATGCAAAAATTATACTATTGGTTTGATGATTGGAGGTTTTGAATTTTAAGTAAAGGAAGGTGTAATGTTACAATATCCAGCTTTTATAGTATAAACTTGATATGATAATAGTGATAGGCATTAATTTACCATTGGTGTTCATCTCTGTTAATTCAATAGAAAATATTACACTTGGGCAAAACTGACACTCAAAATTTCTGCTTCAGGATTTCCACCCAGGATGATAAAACATTTTCATTTTTAAAAGTAGTTTAATGTATATAGATAACAGAAATAACATTTTATTTCATGGAACAAAATAAAGTTAATACAATACCTTTTCTCCTTTGTCTCCTTTTGGACCTGGTAGTCCCTGAAATGGAACACACAAGTAATAACACATAAGTAGGATATAGACATAATACAATACAGAATTTGTTGATTTTGTAGGGTTAAACTTCTCAAAACATAACACATTAGTTGTATGTTAGATTATAGTAGACAACATTATATAGCCATATTAATAAAGTGATGCTTGAAAAAATAATATTCATGCTATGTGGATGATGTATATTTAACTATAAGAATTAAATAATGATAAATTTGGAATATATTATTTTTTTAATAAGTGATAAGATCTTTTACATGGCAGGGCAAAAGTTTAATTTTATAATTTCCATAGTAATAAGCAGCTGACTGATAAACTTTCTTTAATGAGATGCTTAGTCTACCAAATACAACTTATCTTGCAAACTCTGATGACTATTCCTAATAGCTAGCTAAAATCATGAAATTCAGAAGTATTGCATTGACTAAAACTGAATGAAAGACATGTATTTTGTTTGAAGCTAGCTATTCACTCTGTTGCTACCTATAATTTTTTGCTATATCTTTCAGACCTGAAGAATTACAGATGGTGATAAACCACCAGAAGTTAATGGTTACTCAACTTCCTTTACTAGTCACTGACCTGGCCTAAAACCAAAGGAAAACTCAATCAACAGCTGCTCCTATACACAAGTATATCTATATACAATCATCACTGTTATACAAAGAATGTTGTTGATTTCCAGTCTTCTGTGAAAAGCATAACTGGCCATGAGGAAATATCAACTCTTTTGGAAACAGAGAAGGGCTGGCAACTGGAAGAGCATCTAGAAGATCTGCCTCAACAAATTCTATTTGACCCAATGGAAAAGTAGACGTTAAATGGTGTTTATGATATATATATATAAATGGTCACGACTCATAATCAAAGATGTAATATACTTTTACTAATTGTTGTACATACCTATGTTGTGAGCAGACCCCTCATCTCTATCATCATTGACAAGTGCAACATCAATGATGTGACTACCAGGGAATGGGGTGGGTGGGGGTGGGGGTGTTGGGGCTGTACCAGTACTCAGCCAATATTCATTTTAGCTAAGTCAGCTGGAGCAATATAAAAGTGCCTAACTCAAGGACATATCACAAGGTCAAAGAAACAAGCCTATATCCTTGTGCTCATGAGCCCAACATCCTAACCAGTAGGCCATGTGCCTTCATTATACATATACTTATACACAAATGTATTTATACATACATGCATACATTTATACATATCACACACAGCCACACACCTGTATGTGCAGTGGAGTGTCAGAAACAGAAGATTGCTAGTCACTAAATGTTTAATATTTCATGAAATCATGAAATATTAATTACAAATCCATGAGAGTTATTCATGCCACTATCGATGATGATGATGATGATGCAATAGCTATGCTTTAAATCTATATTCATATATATATATTCCTACTTTAAGAAATATGAGAAGTAGGTAAGATAGTTGAGATGTTTAAATTTCTATCTATTTTAACAAATAGAACATCATGCAGTTGATATTTTAGTTATGTAAGTTGTATAGAATTAGTATTAAAATATTTGAATTATCAAACATGCCATTTTCCTGAATACTTAATTGCAGGTAGTAATTAAATTATAACCTTAATTCTGTGAGTCACTCAATAAACTAATAATTAAAAAAAAAATTAAATAATATTCAATGCTTTTCAAGACAAATTTGTACTGAAGCAATACAAAAGTAAAACTATTAGCTAAAGTAAAACTTGAATATATTCCTTTCTTTTAAAAAATAAGGTAAGTGAAATCTAAGCCTTAAGGAAATAAAAAGTTTATTAATAATGAATGATAATATAATCAAATAGATTGAAATCAATTTGAGGTCTTCACTTAATCCAGTGGCTCTCAAACATGAAGCAACAGGTAGGAAAGTGAACTGTAAATATAACCAATAAATTGATATCATCTGATATTCTATAACTAAGTATTTCTGAAATTTTAAAATTGAAGAGTTAATATATAAATTTTGAAATGTTTCTCACAAAAAATATTGTTAAATAAAATTTTGAAAATTTGACTAATGCAAGGGAATTTAAAGTAAATTATAGGTACTAATGGAAAATTTAATATTGGACTTTTTTTTAATTGAAAATAATTGAGGGTTCAAATTTTTCTATGGAAAATTATAACATTTACTTAGAAAATTTACTGAGCTGAGACATATATATAGCAGTGGAAAAAATATTTCATCACAAATTTGATATTCTTATTTTAATTTTTTAATTTGTGCGAAGCTAAATACTTACCACATCACCCTTTCCTCCTTTTAAACCACCTGGTCCCTATATACAGAAGAATATATATTTACATTGAATGATGATGCAGTAAATAACTATTTATTTTCTATTTTAACAGACTATTGGGAACCTTTCAGAGTTCAATATTTATTACATGCTATAGTGAAGTGTATTCAGGATATTTATCAGATTGTAATTAAGTTTTTATGATGCAGTACTGATTATTATACAGCATGCATGTTCTCAACAAAGCTTTATTAGAATATTTCAAATGATATATATCTTAGAGTGCAACAAAAACAACTATCAAAAAATGTGTTTTACAGTTCATTCAAATTTGTTAGTTTTCAGCATGCTAGCTTCTTCCGTCACATAACTTTATTGAAATATATTTCATTATTGAAATAAGCTACATATTAAAATAACAGAGATATTATACTTGAGATTCTTGACAAGATAAAATTATATATTTTAACT